>NW_025827037.1:82229-106900 GCF_002878395.1 Capsicum annuum | reverse complement strand
TGTTTCTTTTGGCAAATAACCTGCCTCTTTAATGAAGTATCTGTCTTGAAGAATGATTGTTCTTGCAATTGGATTGTTTTTTCAGTCAGCAGCTCTCCTTTCTGTCGGGATTCTATATGAGGGATCGGCACATCCCCAAACAATGCAAATTCTTCTGGTACTTTCTCTAAACCTTGGATGATTATACTCTTCTGGAGGTTTCTTGGATCATATGTTGATCACGTGTTGAATAATCACTATGTATTATTGGGTAGTTGGTTTCGATATGTCTGGATGAGTAAAACTATTCCCCTTGTTCGAATATGTGAAACTTGAGTTCTTATGTCTGGTGCATTATTTTACTTTTATTGTTCTCCATCTTAGTTAGGAACGGAGGCCACTGAAAGCTAATTGGAATAGTGGGACAATTCATCTAAAATAAATTTGTTCCTCTGGGAGTTAAGTGTAGGGAAATAGCAGATTTATTTGTTTCTACTTAGTAGTTCTGGCTGGACTGCGTACACTTAACCTTCCCAGAATCCACTTTATGGGAATACACTGGGTATGTTGTTGTTGTTGTTACTTTGTAGTTCTGGCATTAAAGTGAAATTTGAAATTCAAGAGGGGGGAGGTTGAATTGAACTTTTTCTGTGAGTCGACTACTGGCTCCTCACAGTCGACTTGCCTGCAGATCAGTACACTTCAAAAAACAAATCAGATTTGAAATAATTAAGCAAGTAAATAATCGAATGTAAAGTAAAAAACACAGATTTATCCTGATTCGGAACACCAATGTGGCGCCTTCCCCTTGGGTTTCAATGTTTCCTTAGATCGTTCAATGTCGGGCTCAAGTATAATGATGGGAAACAAGTTCCGAAGACTTATTTTGTTCTTCAGATCTTGTGACACAGCTTCTGTTTGTGTTACAAAGTTGACTCGATCATACTCTTTATATAATAATTGTTAACTAAAAGTTACAAAGCTTTGTGAGACTAAGGTTGAGACACTTTGATATTCTTCTTGACATTGCGTAACTCTTGTCCATCATTAGTCTTCTTCTTTTAGTCTTCGGCTGCTACTCTTCGTAAGGAAACCCAAGAGATTTCTTCTCAATCATGGATTTGAATTGATTCCTTGATTGAGGAATGTCTGTATGATATGTCCATATACGGCTTTTACTCACTTCTATATCAGATATATCCATGATCTTTTCTTCCTTTTGTTCTTTGTAGTGATTGATGCTCTTCCAAGTTTCTTTGTGATCTTTTGTTCCTTTTACTTCGTTGTGATTGATCTGATTTGCTGCATTTCTGGGATCGAGATTTTCCTTCCGATTGCTTTCGTTTTGATTGATTCGCTTGGATGCCGCGTATCTTAATTTTGATGTGCTTCTATTTCTGGAGCCGGCTTCCTTATTTGCTTCATTCAGCAGTCCTCCAAAATCCTGCGAAGATCCAATCACTAGTTTGTCATTATTAAAACATGAACTTAGGAGGCTAACAATCTCCCCCGTTTTGATAATGATAAAAGATTGTAATCATCAGTCGAGTTCCTTGTCTACCAGCTTGCTCCCTCTGACTGGTACACATATCTTGAGTATTGGTCGACTATCGTTTATCGTCAGTCGACGTGCTCCCCTTGACTGGTAGGCATTTCCTATGTTCCTGTCTTTTTCTCCCATTTGGCATTATAAAAAAATGAAATAGTAGACAAGAAGCATATATATATAATCGATTAACTAGGCAGAGAAAAAAATAGTGGAGCAGATAGTGTGTAACAAATCATCTTACAACCCATCAACATAAGGGACAGAACCCCCTTTTGAATAAAATACAAAAAAAGGAGTCATCATTGCTCACCGCTTCTTGAGAAAGTAGGTCAGAGTATTATGCATGTTACGACAGAAGGTTGGATATGATATTTCAACGTTTTTGAAGGAGGAATAGGAATTCTGGACGAAAATTATACTCTTCTGGGAATCCATTCGGGTGAACATCTGAGTGAACAATTTTTCGCCTTCCTGTTTGAACCCATCAAGAGCCAACCTAACCATGCCTATGTCTGTGTTGGTACTTTGCATGAGGTCCAGAAGTTTAGAAGTTGACTCTTTCAACGACGCAACAGTATCCTTGATCTCCTTGAACCGATCCTTAATCTCCTCCAGGTCCTTCAAAACAGGCATCATAGGGTTAGAGACAGATTTGCTTACCTTGGGAAGTTTCGACCTTGCCCGAGCAGAATCTTTCTTGCACCATTCCTCTTCAACCAAGACATATCCCATACTTGCAAACGTTTTGGAATCATAAGTGGCAACAACCTCCACTGGGGTGTAAGTAGATAGATCAATGGAGTAATACTGAAGAATTCGAGTAATGAGCAGGCCATATGGTAAATTGGCAGAGGTATGAGCATTAGATGCACTTTCAAGCATGTACTCATAGATCCATGTTGCCCAATTGATTTTGATTTTCTTAACCAAACAATACAGTACAAAAACATCTCGACTGGTGATATTGCTCAGAGGTCCTTTTCGGGGAATCATTGTAGTAGCAATTATGTGAGCCATAATGCGAAACTTGAAACAAAGAGATAGGGGACCAAAACTGGTCGAAGCAGAGTCGGTGTTTGACAGAAATTTCTTGGTTTCTTCAAAGCTGGCCTCAAAATCATCGGGCCAGTTACCATTCATAAAATAGAGAACTTAGTATCAAAGGCATTCTTGAACAGAAAATCATTAACAATGATTCTCGTGCTAAGCACAAGAGTCTCGAGTTCACCACTATCAGGGGAGCGGCGAAGATTCGCATAAAACATGTGAACTGGATCCCCATAGACCAAAAGTCCACAAAGACGAAAGACAAGGGACAATTCTTGAAACTTAAAGAAGTGATTGATATTACAGAAACAGTCTTTTAATTGACGGAGATTGATAATGCGATCGGGTACAATGGATCGACCTTTAAAGACAAAAATTTGTCTGTGTGAGAGCATGTCCAAAACTTATGCATGTCCTCTCGAGGGAGGGAGAGCAAAAGGCTTGGCCGAGGTTTCTTGGCGGAGGGGGCTGGATTGGGATTAGGACGTTTCTTGATGAGAGTTGAATGAGAGTCTGTTGAGGACTCATCAGATAACTCAAAGAGAAGAACAGGGATATCAGGGAGGGGAGGGATTTCGGAAGAGCTTTGGACATGGTCGCCATTGAACTGGTTCTGGTCATGGGAGAGAGAGGAAGGTGAATTTTAAAGGGGGCAGATATGGAGATGAGAGGACTTTTAGGAGAACCAGAGGAGGATTGGGGGGAAGTATGCGATCGTTGGAAAAGATAGATGAGAAGCTAAAAAAGTGTAAGGGAAACGGTAACAGATGGAACTAGCTAATGTTGGGCTTCTTTTCTCTCTAGAGTTCATAAGGCGTTTTCTTTAGAATAGGTCTGATCAAGTATCTGTTGATGATGTGATATGTTGTGCTCACTTCTTCTGCCTAAAAGTGATCTGGGAGATTATGTTCTAATAGCATGATCCTGACAGTTTCCTGGAGGGATCAATTCTTTCGCTCCACTACGCTATTTTGCTGAAGAGACCGAGGTGAAGAGAAGTTCTGAGAGTATCCGTTCTGGTCACTATACTCCTCAAATTCCTTGTTTTCAAATTCTCCTTCGTGATCATTGTGAACGTAAGTGATGAGGATTCCAGCTTCTCTTTGTACCTATCTACAAAAACTCTCAAAGTTTGTGAAAGCCACATGTTTGTGAGCAAGAAACATTACCCAAGTAAAACGTGAGTAATCATCAACTATAATGAAAACATATCTCTTTCCACCAATGCTTGTGGTCTTGGTAGGACCAAATCGATCCATGTGGATTGTTGAAGAGGTTTAGTGGTAGAGACGACGTCTTTGACTTTGAATGATGTCCGGGGTTGTTTACCCAATTAGCAGGCATCACAGATGGGATCCTTTTCAAACTTGAGTTTTGGTAGACCCTTCACCAATTCCAGTCTGGACAACTTCTCAATGATATACATACTAGCATGTCCAAGTTTGCTATGCCACAACCAAGTATCATTGGTTTGCACAATGAGGCAAGTTAAGGTAGCAAAGTCAGGACTATTTAAGACATAAATATTATCAACGCATTCATTGATGAGAGAGATGTTTCTTTTGTCGTGTTTGATTGAGCAGTTTTCAGCTTTGAAGAAGACTTTGAATTCGGCGTTACACAGCTGACTGATGTAAAGCAGATTGTGTTTAAGGCCATCTACTAGATATACTTCAGTGAATTCACATGATGAGTCGAGTTTTACTGAGCCAACTCCAATGACATTGCCTCTAGCATTGTCACGAATCTGACTGATCCCCCATCTCTTTTCTTTAGAGTATAAAATCTCTCTTTCTTTCCGGTCATGTGTCTAGAATATGCGCTATCAATGACCCACATTTCTCTCTTATAGCTTTTGTGGACTTGTTCCTGCAAAACAAGAAGATTAATTTTGTTTAGGAACCCAAGTGGTCTTAGGTCCTTGCGAGTTAGATGTGCTTCCTTTGGGTTCCCAAACCCATACACTTTTTGGCTTATGCCTGCAGCTGTAGGATTTGTGCCCTCTCTGTCCACATATAAAACAGACAGGTCCTCGAGAGGAGAAGGAGGTCTTGGCTAATTTAAACGATTCTGATGAGGAACTTGAATTATTTTTAAAGGAGTTTGATCTCACGAAACTGTTCATTTTATTTTTACATTAAGTTATTCAAGAAGTAAGTCAAACTTTAATTTGACATGCTTCGATTTCTATTTGATAACTTCTTTGTTCCTCTTCGATTTTCGTTTAAATCGATCATCGCAACTCTTCTTCTCTTGAGCGAATTTGTTATATTTATGTATAACTTTTTGAAGCTTGTTAGTTATCATATCCAAATTAGATTCAAGAATATTACAATTATGACAACTGTGTAGTCTTTCCTCACTAGATTCACCTATTGCCATGAAGCACATATTGGTGGCTTCTAGTTCTTCTTCGGTTTCATCTTCATCACTCCAGGCTCCAAAATTTCGATTCTTCCTTGATGTTCTTTTTAATTCTGGACAGTTTTGTTTGAAGTGCCCAAGATTTCCATAGTAATAACAACAATCACCGTTTCCAGTAGAGTCATTATTTTTGGCTCCTTGGGATCTTTGCTGTCTCTGTCTCATGATCTGCCTTACTTCACAATTAGTGAGGGCCATTCCTTCATTATTGACATTTTCCAAAATGTCCTCTTTTTTAGTTAGAGCAGCGTTGAAGGCTACTGGTTTCTTCTTTTCCTCCTTATGGTACCTTTTGATATAATTTCGTTCATATGCAATGAGGTTACTTCGTAGTTCGTCATATGACATGTTGTGAAGATCCCTGTCTTCAAGAATGGCAGCCTTGGTTTCCCAAATTTTCGGGAGACTTTGTTGGACTTGCCGGCTATGTGGATAGATCACCCTCAGTGATTTCAGTTCGCATATGATCATGCTGAATTTGGCAAAAATTGGCTCAATGTTCTCATTCTCTTCCATTTTGAACAGCTCGTATTCACTGACCAAGGCAACAATCTTTGACTTCTTGACTTTGGTGGTTCCTTCATAGGTTACATCCAATTTGTCCAATATTTTTTTGCAGTCTCGCAAGTTGATATCTTGTCGTATTTTTCTCCACGATGATATGGTCAAAAAGGCATCTTAGCACTTGAGGACATGATTGGAAGCTAATACGTAAAGACTCGAGCTTGTGGGGCTGCCCAACCTAGAGAACACACTTTGAAGTGTGAAGGAGGCCTTCTAAAACTCCAAAGCCTTCCAAATAGCACACTCCAAGACCGCCCCTTATGATGGGCTCATTAAGGGCCTTTTGGTCTTTTTGTGTAATAAGTTTAACCTAGACTATAAATAGAACCTTTTAGGTCATTTGTCCATAGCTTTGATGATATATTTTGAGTGCTCTTGAGAGAGTCTTGCAAGTGTGGATTTCACTTGTGACTAGTGTGGACATCACTTGTGTTGGTAACTAGCTTAGAAGCGGTAGTTGCTTGGGGATTCCGGTTCCCTTGAGGTCTCCGTAAGAGTGTAGGTGTTGTTATTATATTTATTAAGGGTTTTGGTGTTTGATACACACCTTAGTTCTTAGTCATTGTAATAATCTATGTCACATTATCTATGTTTCTTTCTTGTAATCGTGTTCTTGTAATCTCAAATCCGTGGGTTGTTTGTAACTTGTTATTGTTGTTCTTCACGTATTGTTGCTGTTTTGGTGTTAATACGCCTTGTCATGTTGTATTCTTGCCGAGACTTGGTCTTTTTGGTCCTCGGATTCCCTTTGAATTTGTAGACTGTTTTTGGACTGTTTTGGTGCATTCCTTAGCTTGATTCGTATCATTTGGTATCAGAGCTAAGGCTGATTTTGTTCCCACTAGATCAATCTTGGGCTTGGTTAGTAAAAAAAAACGAAAAAAAAATGGTGTTCTTAAGTTTGGTTGTTCTTGGCCGAGAGCTGGTGTCATTGTTGCATCTTGGCCGAAACTTGTCTTATGTGTCTAGATCTAGAATTCTTTTGTTTGTTTTGAGTGTTCTAGTGTTAGGTTTCTTCTTCACTAACACCATTGAGTCAAGATCCAACTTGAATCCCTACTTGTGTTGTTGTTGTTGTGCGGATTCAAAGCTTGGCCGAAGTGTTGTTGGTGTTGTGTTGTGGATTCAAAGTTTGAACGTTGTTGGTGTATTGTTTGAATCCGAAGCTTGAAGGGTGTGTTGTTGGTATTGTTGTTGGGGATTTGTGTTTGAAGGGAGTGTTGTTATTTTGAGGTTCAACTTGAACCTTAATCTTCAAACCTCGTTGAAGGTTCTTGGTGTTCTTGACCAATCTTCATGTCTTGTGACAAGATGAACCTTCAATAGTGGTTGTTTGATCTTAAGACCAAGTGGAAGAGTGTCGTCTTTCTTGTTTGTCTTGAAACAAGTTCCAAAACTATACCAAAGTAGTAAGGGACAAAAGATCTTTCAAACGACTAGTCACCAAAAAGGAGTAAGGGACTTTTCAAGACTAGCCAAAAGAGGAAAGAGCCAACCACCCTTCAAAAAGGTGTTTTGCCTAAAAGGTGCAAACAAAGTCAACCTATTTTGAATGAGCAAAAGGCTCCAAACTTGTGCCTTCCCCTCCAAACCCGAAATTACTCTTCCACAAATTGAAAGTTGGACAAAAAAATTCAAGTTGGAAAACAATAATTTTCAAAATTCCGCAACCAATCCAAGGCTGCCACGCCACCATTTCCGCAACAATACAACAATTTTAGGTTCAAATCTTGGATTCTTAGTTTCTTATTGTTGATACTTAGTTTCGTTTGTTGACTCTAATAACTAATTGACAAGCTAGTACTCCTTTACTAGATTGTAAATTAGTTTTTGAATACGTTCTTCGTGTTAGCATTATTTTTGTGCTTTTCTCGTTTATGAATCATAACCATTCTTGATTCAAGTTCGGACAATATTTCTTGAGTCGTTTCGAACAAGAATCTACTTCTACCTCGAGCCACAATTGGAACCAACTAACCCTATTGGAGTATAAACGGGATACTAACACTTGTGAGGCCAATTGAATGACATTTCAAAAATGTGGGCTTGAGAGCTTGTGAAGATGTTTTCTTTGCTAACCTTAACTTGGTTGCTTTTTTTATTTTTGTTTAGTGTTTCTTAATAGGTACTATGGCATTGGGAAAGGTAACCATGAACGATTTAATAGCGACCATAATGAGCATGAAACTTGATGTTAATAGCCGATTTGAATCACTTGTAGAAAGAATGGAGAGCATGGAAAACTCCCTTTCCAAGAAGTTGGATAACTTGGTAAAGCATCCACGCTTTCCTAAATCCACCCTTCCTGCTTTACTAAATTGTCAAGTCCCCTTGAGTGGACTTGCTCCAAATGAGCTACAAGGTAATCAAACTAACTCTTGCACTCTACTAAATGAGGCTAGTTGCCAACTACGTGTGAATGATAGTTTGTCTTTACGTGAGCCGAATGCTCCTTCACTTTATGATGATAATGTTCAACTTGAGATTGTGGATACATTAGTTGATTCTAATGATGACAAAATTGATTCTTCTAGCAAGATCGATTTGTGTCCACCTAGTGTTGAAGCCATTGTGACAAGTGATAGTACATTGTCTTATGGAAGTCATGAAGATCAACCTTTGTGTGCAAATGGCGATGTTGAAAATGTTGGTCGATTGAATAGGAATGACCCTTTGTTGATGACCATGATAGTATAGAGGGTACAAATGATTGTAGTGATGATAATCTTGGAGAAAGGAAGTGTGTCCTAAACCCGTGTCCATGGACACTCCACCCATTTGATCCCGGTGATCATTTGAAAGATGGTGATGTTGATTTCTTTCAAACCGCTGTTGGGAATGACTTGTGTGCGTTGTGTGAGCATGATTACATTGATGGTAAGCTTGTTTTGTGTGTAAATCTGGTTTTATGTTCTCTACTCCACTCGGGGCTTAGGCAAGAAGACAAGCCAACTAAGGGCGAGGATGTTGGAACTCTTTTCTATGACGAATAGTCTTTCTTGGTGATTCCCAATCTACTTGAAAGGCCAAAGTTGTGTAAGGGAAGGGTCTCCAACAAAGATGAGTACTATAGAGGGGTCACTATCTTAATAAGACTTGGTATCCATGTGAGCCTTCATGAGCGGTTGATTGATTGCCATGGTTCCTCTAGCATTCCCCTTTGTCCAAAGCTCTTAAATGACCAAGTAATTCTTACTTTCTCGGGTTATACACCCTTAATTGATCATTTTGATGCTTGGTTATTTTTTGAGTGTGGGCAAACTTGGTGTGATGTTATTCATAATTGTTCTAACGTTAACCCTCATGCCATGAGGAATGTGTGCTTTCTTGTGTCCCCTATTGTTTTGCAAGGTTCGGATTCGAGGTCGAATCCTTTTCAAAAAGGGAGGATGATATGGGTCAAAGAGGCATCTTAGCACTCGAGGACATGATTTAGAAGCCAATTCGTAAAGACTCGAGCTTGTGGGGCTGCCCAACCAAGATAACACAATTTGACGTGTGACCGAGGCCTTCTAACACTCCAAAGCCGTCCAAATAGCACACTCCAATGCCGCCCCTTGTGATGGGCTCATTAAGGGCCTTTTGGTCTTTTTGTGTAATAAGTTTAACCTAGACTATAAATTGAACCTTTTAGGTCATTTTTCCATAAATTTAATGATATATTTTGAGTTCTCTTGAGAGTCTTACAAGTGTGGATTTCACTTGTGACAAGTGTGGACATCACTTGTGTTGGTAACTAGCTTAGAAACGATGGTTGCTTGGGGATTCCGATTCTCTTTAGGTCTCCGTAAGAGTGTAGGTGTTATTACATTTATTAAGAGTTTTGGTGTTTGATACACACCTTAGTTCTTAGTCATTGTAATAATCTATGCCACACTATCTATGTTTCTTTCTTGTAATCGTGTTCTTGTTTGTGTTCTTGTAATCTCAAATCTGTGGGTTGTTTGTATCTTGTTATTATTGTTCTTCACGTATTGTTGCTGTTTTGTTGTTAATACACCTTGTTATATTGTATTCTTGTGTTGTTGGAGTTGGCCGAGACTTGGTCTCCTTGGTCCTCGGATTCCCTTTGAATTTGTGGACTGTTTTTGGACTGTTTTGGTGCCTTCCGTAGCTTGATTCTTATCAACTAATTGCGCAAAGAAGTAAACTTATAACACATACATTAGTTTGGATTACCTCTTGTTGTTCTTTGTGACCTTGAAACTTTCAAGGTCTTCTATGTCAATATTGCTAGATTCTTTGTCTTTGTCCTTTTGCTTCTCTTTGAGTCCTAGAATTAGCTTTGGACCCTTCTTGATGACAACCCAGGCTTGGATGTCATTTTTATTGGACAAAGATTTTGAATTTATTCTTCCAATAAGAGTAGTGCTGTCCATTGAAGTACGGTAGTCTTGTGGAGGAGTGACCATCTTGAAGAACAGCACCGGGAATTTGATAATTTGCCGTTTGATCTTTGCTAACTTGCGGTTAAGCAACACTGTTGGTGAGACCTGCTCTGATACCAATTGAAATTCAAAGGGGGGAATGGATAATTTTCTGTGAGTTGACTACAGGCTACTCACAGTTGACTCGCCTGCAGATCAGTACACTCACAATACAGATTAGATTTTAAATAATTTAGGAAGCAAATAATCAAGCGTAAAGGAAAAACGTAGAGATTTATCCTTGTTCAGAACACCAATGTGGTGCCTACTTCCAGTCCTCTTAGGTTTCAATGTTTCCTTAGATCGTTCAATGTCGGGCTCCAGTACAATAATGGAAAACAAATTCCAAAGACTTATTTTGTTCTTTTGATCTTGTGACACAACTTCTGTTTGTGTTACAAAGTTGATTCGATCCTACTCTTTTTACAACAATTGTAAACTAAAAGTTGCAAAGCTTTGTGAGACTAAGATTGAGACACTTTGATATTCTTCTTGAAGTTGCATAACTCTTGTCCATCTTTAGTCATCTTCTTTTATAGTCTTCGGCTGCTACTCTTCGTAGGGAAACTCAAGAGATTTCTTCTCAATCAAGGATTTGAATTGATTCTTTGATTGATGAATGTAGCCGGATGATATGTCCATATACGAACTCACGTCCATATCATACTTGTCGGTGATCTTTTTTTTTCCTTTTGTTCTTTGTAGTGATTGATGCTCTTCCAAGTTTGTTTGTGATTGTTTCTTCCTTTTACATTGTGATTGATTTAATCAGCTGCATTTCCGTGATCGAGATTTTCCTTCCGATTGTTTTCTTTTTGATTGATTCGCTGGGATGCTGCAGATCTTGATTTGATGTCGTTCTATTTCTGGAGTCGGCTTCCTTATTTGCTTCATTCAGCAGTCCTCTAAAATCCTGCAAAGATCCACTCATTTGTTAGTCATTATTAAAACGTGAACTTAGGAGGCTAACAAAATTTGGTGTGGAGTGTATAAGAATATTATTGAGTAGGATGTGTTAGTAATGCTGAGATTAGTTATATTGGGATTATTTATTATCCACTCTTTGGTTTGTTTCATTAAGGGTAGTTCTGTCTTAAACCATACTTATGCATGTATCGATAACCCTTGTATAACTAATACTATGATTTGCTATGCATTAGTTATACACCCTATAATACTGAATAGGGTGTATGACTAATACGGGCTGAAAATTCTACCAAACAAAGGATTAAATAATATTATCACTAATACATGCATTATTTTCTGTAATACATCCTGCCAAACGATCCCTAAATGATTATAGATAGTCCATACTAGTGCTAGCAAAATGGATAAAATATTAGAGTATCCATCTGACCTGACCAGTTAAAAAGAGGTTGGATAGTTGATTTTTTAAAGAGCGGATCAAATATGAATCAATTTAGATAGCCCGCTTTATAAAATGGATTAGATGATCAAATACGGTTTACGAGGGCTAAACATGGGAAGAAGACTGAGATACCGTGCATTCTAAGAATTTTTAATAGTGTCTAAGCATATAATTTTATTTTAAAAAGAAAATATCAGCATTGTAATGTCTGAGATCAGTCCAAAGTTCACAAGTTAACCTTTAATAAGTCGATTTTGTTTCATTGGACAGAGAACAATTTTAAATCCTAGAATTGCTTTTGGAAAAGTTATCCGTGTTATTGCGCTCAAATATTTTTATATTCAGCATTTGTTTAAAATGTGTTTTAATCAAAATCTTGATCTTGTAAAATCATGGACGGAAGTATCCAGTTATCCGTTTATTCAACCCAAATTTGACCACTACCCAGTATGGGCGGGTCAGATTCTTTCTACTCTTTGTCTAACCCGTTTTCAACCTGCCCATATCCAATCTGCCCCATCCATTTGCTAGCACTTGTCCATACTCCATGCTGATCTTGCTAACATGGAAGCGATGGTTTCGTGTTAGGCCAAAATTGTAAAATAGTGTTAATCCAAGTTTTATGCATGCTTTTCATGAATTCAACCACTGATAACCAGTTTGCAGGGTGAAATTGGTCGTAGGAGTGGAGGAGATAATGTGCTTGAAAGGGAGGGATATGCAGTTGCAGCTGGGTTTTCACTGGGATTGGTTTCTTTGGGTATGATTGAAAGTTCACATGCATTATTATGGCTAATAGCTGTTTCTAAGTATTTATTTTTTTTAAAAACTGAAGGTCGTGGAGAAGATGCTCCTGGCTTCGTGGACTCTTTGGTTGATCGGTTATTCCAGTACATCGGTGGCAAGGAACCTCAAAATGTATATGCTTGCAGAATTTGTCTCCTGTTTTATGCGTTGAGATTCCAAAATTATGATTTACCACTAAAGTAATGTTCTCATTTTCTTTGAATAAATTCTTCAAACTGATCTTCAGGAGAGGTTCCATCTTTTTGTTCCATCTATTGATGAACTTAATCAGAGTGCAGGACAGGTCAGGTCGTCTTATTGCTTCACGGATATTATATTACTGCTCTTCTTATCTGACTTACAGATAGGTACCAATCATCCGAAACTGTATCTTTTCTCTTGCAGATAATGGACGGCACTGCAATCAATGTTGATGTTACTGCACCTGGAGCTACCATTGCCATTGCTCTTATGTTTTTGAAGGTAATTTTAGAAGTAAGATTACTTTTTCCATTGAGATAACCTCCTAGACAACTTTCTTCTCATCATTAATTTTGCTCTCAATCTATTGCAGACAGAATCAGAGTTGGTTTATTCTAGGTTATCTATCCCGCAGACACATTTTGATTTACACTATGTTCGACCTGATTTTATAATGCTCCGTGTCATTGCTCGGAATTTGATAATGTGGAGCAGGTAAAACATACTCCCAACACTTTCCAATCAGCAATGACATTTATAAGTTGCTTCTCAGGTTTAAATATGGTTTAATTTCCTCTAGAGTTCATGCATCTGAAGAATGGATTCAATCTCAAATTCCGGAGGTTATTCAAAATGGTGTGAAAGGCCTTGGTGATACCATGAGTGACCCAGATGAGATAAATGTTGATGCATTTGTTCAGGCATATGTTCACATAGTAGTCGGTGCCTGCATTTCTCTTGGTAAGCCTAAGTTCTAGACGACAGCTATTACCTCTTGTCTTTTGAACTCCAGCTTCTAGTTAAGTTGCTATGTGGTACTTTCGTCCATTTTAAGCCAGACATGTAATTCTTGATATCCAACAGTTTTACAAACTAACATACATAACAATGCTTTAAATGGTTTTGAATTGTGAATTTTAATGCATTACCAACAAAGGAATCAATAGTATTTAAGAATTTGAATGCAGTACCAACAATGGATTTAATACTGTCTTCAACCATTGAAATCATAATATGCGAGTCAAAAATAGCTCTTCACCACCTTTCTTATTAAAATGTGTCGAGTAATATGAGTGGAGAGTTCATATAAAATCACTGCTAAGGAAGGTTGCATTGAGTTTGGTGTGGGAGGGTGTTAGACCTGCTGTTACTGAGGTCTATAATCTCAGGAAGAAGGGTGAAAATAAGGCATAAATGTAACTGTTTTATTTTATTACTAGGTAATGGACCCGCGCTTTATGCAGCCACAGATAACCTCATTAAGCTTATAATTGATCCTTCAAAATTTTCAAATATTAAAGTGTTCACCAATGCGGTGGGGGTTATGGCTGAACCCCGACCTATCAGTTATCGAAAAATTGTACACGGAGGAGGGCATACATTTTGGACTCCATTGTGACTGTTAGAATGATAGGGATTCATTGGAAATAGATTCTGCACAAAAAAGATCTACCATACACTGGTACAATTCGACTATAAAAGAAGACTGCACAAAAGATCTTAGATTCATGAATTCACATCATTTAGCAAAAAATAGTTCTTCCTTGGCTTAATAGTAACCTACAAACATACAGGAAGGGAGTTCTCATGAGAGATAATTTGAGACCTTCTACATTCTCCCAAATTAGTTAAGAAGTCTGCAGCCATATTACCTTCTCTGGAGATATGGAGATAAAGAAAATTTGCAATTCCTGATGAGGTGAATGTAAATGTGAGAAATAATGGAGAAAATGTTATTGAATTGTGTATCTACATAATTACATTGAGAGCCTATTTATAGGCACTACATTACAATCCTTTTTCAAGTAGGATGTTATATACCATTCCTATTCCTACTCATATTCTAACAGGTCCCCCTCAAGCTAGTGCATACAAATAATATGTACCTAGCTTGTTACAAATGTAATTAAAATCAAACGAACTGCTCGGTAATCGAATTGTTAGTCCTAAACAAACTGCTCGATAATCAAACTGTTAGTCCCTAACAAACTGCTTGATAATCGAACTGTCAGTCCCAACAAGTCATAAATGACAGCGGGCAGCTATAGGAAAGCTCTAAACGCAGAAAAAGCGCGAAGATTCAATATATGACTTGGAAGGTCATCGTAGTATTTTATTATTTAAAGTTAAATGGAATTAACTGTTAAAAATTTGTAAAAAAGCATAAATACTATTCCTCCTCGTTTATAATTGCACCACGTAACCGGGCTGAAGTCTCTGTTATATATATATATATATAGGGAGAGATTATTATGTGTTTGTATTTGTTAGGATTTCTTGTGAAGGATTGTCACAGGGCGATAAATAGAAAAATCTGAATCAATTGCCTTTGACTTTCCCTTGCTTTTGTTATAATTCTTAGAACGACCTATTTTGTTTAAAGATATTTGCTATATAAATTCAACTCGTTAAAGAAAGGTTGAAACCTTAGAGTTCTTTGGGAGAGAACTCTGATCTCTTGATGCTGGTTATAATTTTGTGTAAGTTTTTGTTCCTCAAATATCTCCTTAAACATCTCCTTAAACAGAAGTCTTTATTGCAACAAATAGGAAGCCTAGGCCTTATGAAACTAGGAAACGCAGCCATATTCTAGATGAATAATGACAACTTACATAAATCCTATTTTAGAATAATAAATAAAGCTACTAATAATAAAAGTAATCTATTAATTTAATTGTCCTTCCTTTGGGCATATGCCTTGCCCATAAACGCATCCACGAATTACCCCCCCTCGTGTTGAAAGAGCTTGTCCTCAAGCTCGAACGATGGATAACCTTGTTGAAAAGAGTCTACATCCTCCCACATAGCTTCATCTCTGGCATACCTGACCATTTTACGAGAATCTCCTTTGTACCACTATTGACGCGAGCTCTAGTGACAGCAGTAGGGAGAGGAACTACTTGGCGATCCTCGAGTGGTGGTTGCTTTGTAATAGGTGGCGCCTTTGAATGCCTTTAAAAGGGAAACATGAAAAACATTATGGATTCAATTGTCACTTGGCAAATCCAGCTCATATGCAACCTGTCCAATTTGACATAAGATCGGAAATGGACCATAAAATTTAAGGGACAACTTATTGTAAATACTCAATCGAGTGGAGCACTGTCTATAGGGATGTAAACAAAGCCACACAAGTGTCCCTGGAGCAAATTCTACATCACGATAACCTTTATCATAATATTCCTTTATTTGTTGTTGGGCTTCCTATAACCGATTCCAGATATCACCCAAAACGTTATTACAATCCAACAATGCACTCTCAACAACTTTTACCCAACTTGTCCCTAGTTTATATGAAAGCAAATGAGGCGGGTCATGACAATAAACAATCCGGATTGTTGTTTGCAATGCTGAATGAAAAGATGTGTTTTAACAAAATTTCGCCCATGGAACCCAATCAACCCACTTTCGAGGATAATCACCAACAAAGAAACGAAGATACATCTCCACAATACGGTTAACGACCTTCGTCTGACGATCTGTTTGTGGGTGGTAAGCAAAGGAGAATTGTAATTTAGCACCATTCAAGCAAAATAGTTCCAAAAAGTGCTAGTAAAAACCATATCTCTATCACATGTAATAGTTTTTGGTATCCCATGTAAGCGAACAATTTGCTCAAAGAATACTTGAACCACCTGTGCAGTCGTGTACGGATGAGCCAATGGCATGAAATGAGCATATTTCGAGAACCGATCCACTATTACAAACAAGATCGACTTTCCCCAAGACTTGAGTAAGCCATTGAGATGTCTACCCTGATAGCTGTAGAGGTTGTATTAATCCTGCAAGACTTAAATGTTCTGATTTATTGCGTTGACACACCGGGCAGGCAGTGGCATGTGGCAATGTTAGTTTTCATACCTTTCCAGTAAAAATCCCCGCGAATTCAGTGCAAGGTTTTGTATCCCGGCATGCGCACTATCATGATAGGTGTATAGTACAGTAGGTAGCAAATTGGAATTCTGTAAAAAGTAGATGCGACCTTTAAACAAAAGTAGCCTAGCTTGTCCGAACTCAAGTCTCCTAGCTTGACCTTATCACACAAACTCGATAGTTCTGATGATCCCGCAAGCTCCTCACAAATGGTGTCCAGTAATGTGCTACGAGGGTAGCTAATAGCATTCAAAGAAGGGTCCTCAGGTGTAGTTCTCAATAAAGTATCCACAACTTTATTGAGATAACCAACCTCGTATACCACCCATGAGTTTGCTCAACCAGTGTTGTTGAGGGGGTGTAGTAAGTTGTTCTAGCAAGTATTTTTGGCTGTAATGATCCTTTCAGATAAGAAAGGGATGCCCCCACAAGTATGGCCGCCAATGTTGGATTGCTTTAGCAAGGCCAATCAGCTCCCTTTCATATGCAGCTAATTTTTGGCGACAAGCTGCCAACTGTCGGCTGAAAGTTACTATGGGCTGACCGCCCTCTTGCAAAACAGTTCCTACACCACCTCTTGAAGCAGCTTATTCTACAATGAAATTCATATTAAAGTCGGGCAACCTTAGTATTGAAGTAGAGGATAGTGCTTGCTGAAGCTTCTAGAATGTAGCTAGGGTCGAGTCGTTCCACTAGAAGGAGTTTTTCTTGAGTAGACTAGTCAAGAGTGCTGTCAAATTGTCTGTAGTCACGAATAAATTTGCGGTAGTAACCCACCAATCCCAAGAATCCACCAAGAGAGGTAATTGACTGAGGTTGAAGGCCAATCTAAAATTGCTTGCACTTTGCTCCTATTTACCTCCACACCTGTTGCTGAAATAATATGCCCCAAATAAGCTACTTGAGTTGTACCAAAGCAATATTTAGATCGTACTTGAGTTGTTGAACCAAATGTTCCTACTACTACTTTAAATTAAGATATCTTCTAAGAAAACCAACACAAATTGGCGTAAGTACTCATGAAAGACCTCATTCATTAAAGCTTGAAAAGTGGACGGGGCATTAGTGAGCCCAAACGACATGACAAAGAACTCGAAGTGCCGATGATGTGTTTGAAAGGCTGTCTTTTCCACTTTTGCTGGAGACATACGGACTTGATAGTATCTAGACTTCAAATGCAATTTAGTAAAGAACTTGGCCCCGTGTAACTCGTCCACTATTGGAACTGGGAACTTGTCTTTTATTGTTTTAGCATTCAATTCACGATAATCAATACAAAGGCACCAAGATCCATCTTACTTGGATACGAATAACACAGTTGAGGAAAAAGGGGATTTGCTTGGTCGTATAAATCCTTGTTGCAATAGCTGGTAACATTGCATCTCAATCTCATCTTTTTGTCGCTGAGGCTATTGATAAGGATGAACAACTACATGGGTTATCCCGGGCAACAAACTGATGCGGTGGTCACATTGTCTCAGTGGTGGTAAACTCATAGGTTCCTGGAATAAATCATCGAACTCGATCAAAAGTATTTTAATCATTGCTCATCCGTAGTTGCTTTTCTTAACAAATGCAAAAACTTCTCACAATACTGTTGTTGTCCCTGAAGCAAAATTGATTTACCTTTAAGCAAGCTCTGCAAAATCCCTAAGTATAGGACCCAAGGGCTGTAACCACTTAACTCCCATAACAATATTGAATCCGTCCAAAGGAATAACATAAGAATCTACAACAAAGCAATGGTCATCAATGAAAATTGTTACCCTTGGTCTCTCCATTAGCAATGTCGATTTTGATATTGTGCTAGGAGAAAATATTAAGGATTAATCGACTCGCAACAGTATAACTTATAAAGTTAGTTATGGGTACTTTCAGAATCAATAAGACTGAGCATGTGTTGTCCGTTAATAATTGCAGGCAATTGCATAGTCTGTGCTTGTCTTTGACCTGTAATAGCATGTTAAGAAATTTCCGAGTAATCCTCCAGAACTTCTGGTATCATCTTGTCAATTGAATCATCTAATTCCAGAGTTGTTTGCACTGGTGAGTGGCTGAATATTGTTCGTCACAATTATAGCATAATCCCTTAGCTCTTCTCTTCACCATTTCTGTCCGAGTTAATCGTGTGACAAAAGGGGTTTGGTTGCTTGTATGATACTAGTTGAGAAAGTTGAACTAACTAAACTAGTAGTAGACTTTGCTGAGTTTACCATTCTGCTTAGGCTTGTTTCGGACTTCCATGCCACCTTGCCATATTATTGACTTTCTGCAATTGTTGTTTATGTTCAAAAGCCCGAGCTAAACTCATAGCTGATGATAAGTCAGGTGGTTTGAGTAGTCGCACGTCCATTCTAATTGAATTATCCAAGCCTACCATAAATATTCCCATGTGCAAGTGTTTTGGAATAAGCTCATTAGCCCTGACCAACTTTTCTTGAAACTGACGTTGATAAGCTTCAACTGTACTAGTTTGCCAAAGCGTGACCAATTCACCCACGAGGTTGAAAGTTCAGGAGGTCCAAATCACTAGAGACCATGTTTTTGAAATTCCTCCCTATTCAGTGGGCCTTTCGCTCGTTTAAACTGATAATACCATAACTGCGCTTCTCCCAACATGTGAAACCCAACCACTCCAACCTTTTTTGCTTCGATTGTGTGTTGATTTTCAAAAAATTGTTCTCAATGATGTGCCCAAATATATGGGTCGTCGGTACCGGCATAAGAAGGAAAATTCATTCTTGCATCCTTGCTATTGTTGAATGGGAATTACCACTTGTTGAATGATTTTGGTCTCCTATGGTTAGAATAGGCAGAGTACTGCCTTTACTAGTAGAAGTTGATTTATCAACCGTCGGGCTACTCGACTCAGTTCCACGAGTTGCTGGTTTTATGGATCCAATTTTCATTCTCAGAATGGTTCTTAGATGACTTGAATAATTCTTTCGCCGAGGCGTTGTTCATAGCTGTAAGTTTCGAGTCCTTTAGAATTTCTGTAATCTCACGTTCTTCCAATCTGGAATTGATCTCATCGTTTATTGTGTAAGGTTCTGATACCAAATTGTTAGGATTTCTTGCAAAGGATCGAGTCACAGGACGATTACCAGGAAAATCTGAATCAATTGCCTTTGACTTTCTCTTGCATTTGTTAGAATTCCTAGTGCGACCTATTTTGTTTAAAGATATTTGATATATAAATTCAGCTGGTTAAAGAAGGCTGAAACCTTAGAGTGTAGTGGGAGAGAACTCCGATCTCTTGATTCTGGTCGAATTTCTGCGTAAGTGTTTTTTCTCTCCTTAAATAGGAGTCTTTATTACAACAAATAGACAGCCTAATACTTATGAAACTAAAAAAAAAAGGGGTAGCTTGGTGCACTAAAGCTACCGCTATGCGAAACACAAAATCCTTATGAAACTAAGAAATTAAAGAAGATTGTGCACAAATTTAAGAAATTAAATAAGATTTTTGACATGTAAGCCAAATGTACACAAAGTACCAAAAGTATCATTAGAGTTCACATGTTATGCCATTTTAAGTGAGTGGTGGTAAGGGTTCCAATAAGTCATGTCCTTAAATGTAAAATGGAGGTATTAAAATTAAATAGTTTCCAAAAAGTGAGAGGTGTCATTCTTGTTTGACAAATTAAAAAAGAAAGGATGTCGCATAAAATGGGGTAGAGGGCATGCAACATATGATGTGTTCGAACTTTGTTGCAGATTTTTGATATTTTTAGAGGAGAAGGGTAGAGAGGTGGGTCCATTATCCATCGAGTTGTGCGCCACTCGCCATTGAGGATTTCTCGATTATTAAAAGAAGGATGGGATGGAGGGAGTAGTATTTTAACTCGTTCCTTCCACATATCTTTTTGAATGACTTTCTAAATTTTCATACTTTTATTTTTAAGATTCTATATCAGATTCCATACCATATAATCTGTTTAAACAATTTCTCTTAAACTCCATGAACTAAAACAGGTGGAGATATGAATATTCTTGAAAGTAGGAGGATATAACTTTTAGCCTCTGGTCGAAATGCAAGGTAAAGCTGCGTATAACACACCCTTATGGTAGGACCCTTCCCTGGAACTTGCCCATAGCAGGAGCTTTAGCGCACCGTGTTGTCCTTCTAAGAGAATATAGCTTTTATAGTATCATGGAAGTTGGTGGATTTGGTCAAATACTCTTTGCATTATGATAGTGTTTCAATACATACCAACTATAGGAGCTTGAGAGGAATGGATAACTGATACGAACCAAAATACGAAAGCAGAAAACACATGAAAACGAGGAAAAATCAATGGAAAACGAGATAAACACGTAAAGGATAAAAGGGATAGAAAAGATAGATAGATAGACACAAATGATAAGAAAAAGGACAAATGAAAGATGTATCAAATCCAACGACCTCCCTTAATATTACCACGAGCACCTAACTCCTGCGTAGACCTCAGGGGAATCGATTCCCAAGAAACCCACGTTTCCAAACAAAAGATCAACACAAGCTAATCCAAGCTTGCCTCACACTCTCAATAGAGTTTACATTCATAATTCATCAAAAGCTTCTAAATGAAATGTCTAAGGCATCTATTTATAGTATTTGTCTTTGCGAAAATAGCCTGCTACAAAAATAGCCCAAAAGTGGCTATTTTGAAAATAACCCACAAGGGCTCTTTTTATTCCTTGTGTCATGGCTTTCCTCGATTCCAAGTTATCTTCCAAACATGACATTGTTTTATTAGGAGCTCGAAGACGGGCCTCCGAGCACATTCTTGGATCCTTAGGGTGACCATGTCTTGGACCTCTTTATGTTGGCCTCGAGTTGTGTTATCAAAAATGTTGACGCCCATTTGACTTGTATCATTCTCCCCTTCTTGAAAAGGATTCAACCTCGAATCCAAACCTTGCAAAACAGTAGGAGACACTAGCAAATACACTATCCTCATGGCATGAGGGTTAGGGTTAGCACAATTATTGAAAACATCATGCCAATGCTGCACACACTTAAGATATAACCAAGCATTGAAATGATCAATTAAGGGTGTGTAACCCCAAAAAGTAAGAGCTACTTGGCTACTCAAGAGATTTGGATAATGGGGTTGGTTAGAGGAACCATGGTAATCAATCAATTGCTCATGAAGGTTCACATGGGTTCCAAGTCTAAATTAGCACATAACTCCTTTATAACACTCATCTTTGTTGGAGACCCTTCCTTTACACAACTTTGGTCTCTCAAGTAGATTAGAAATCTCCAACAAAGACTTTCCGTCATAGGGATGAGTTCCAACAACTTTAACCATGGTTTTTTTGTCATCTTGACCAAGCATCAAGTGGTGTGGAGAAGAACCACCACATTTCAAATGATCACCGGGATCAAATGGGTAGAGTGGCCAGGGACATGGGTTTCGAAAACACTCCTCTCCCCCAAGAGTACCACCAATACAATGAGTTATACCCTCTACACTTGCATGAGCATCAACAAAGGCAAATAGAGGGTCACTCCTATTCAATTGACCAACATTTTCAACATCATCACTTACTTAAGGTTCATTAAACACATCACAAACATCCTCAAGTGGTGGATTGGATTCACGAACAAGTTGGTCCACATAATGTCCACAAGACAATATACCATCACTTGTTACAATGGCTTCAACACTAGGTGGACACAAATCGATCTTACTAGAAGAGTCAATTTTGTCATCATTAAGATCAACTAGTGTATCCACGCTCTCAAGTTGTACATCATCATTATGAAGTAAAGAGACATTAGGCTCACCTAAAGATAAGCTATCAAACACACTTAGTTGGCTACTAGCCTTATTTACTAGAGTGCAAGAGTAAGCTTGGTTACCTTGAAGTTCATTTGGAGCATGTCCAATTAAGGGAGCTTGAGAATTTGGTGGATTGGGAAGGGTGGATTTGGGGAAACTTGGATGCTCTATCATGCCATCCAACTTCTTCGAAAGAGAGTTTTCCATGCCTTCTATTCTTTGATTTATATCTTGTTTCATACCCATTATGGCCGCCATTAAAGCTCCCATCGTTATATTTCCCGATGCCATAGTACCTAATAAAAGAAAAGCTAACAAAACGAAAAAAACAAGTTAAAAGTTAAGGAATCAACCTCATAAGCTCTCAAGGTTCACACCTTTGTTTGTCACTCAATTGGCGTCGCAAACGTTGATAGATTGTTTGTATTCCAATGAAAATGCTTGATACCAATTGTGGCTTGAGGTCGGAATGTATTCTTGTTTGAAAGACTCAATTACATAAAAATGACGTACGAACTTGAATCAAGAACTAACAACGAAGTGAAAAGACAAAAGCTAGAAATAAATAGGACAATGAAAGAAAAGGACTCAAGAACTAATTCACAACTAAGTAGGTTGATTACTAGTCGTTAATTAGTGTTAGAATTAAAGAGAAGAAGTTAATGAATCAAATAAAAGAAACTAAGAATCTAAAATTGAGCTTATGAAAATTCAGTCCAAGTTGATGACTTGGTTGGCGACTAGGAAGGTAGTCTTCACTTGGTTGATGACTTGTCAACCTTGTCGTCAAACTTGGACACACAAGGGGTTTGGGCTGCCTTTAGGTGATGACTAGGTTGATGGTTTGTCACTGAGTTGACGACTTGTTCGTAGTCGTCACCTTTAGGCAGTGTAGTTGACTACTTGGTGTGATATCTTGTCACTGAGTTGACGACTAAGGTTGACGACTTGCTGGTAGTCGTCACCTCTAAGCAGTGTTGTTGACGACTTGGTGTGATAACTTGTCACTGAGTTGACGACTAAGGCTGATAAGTTGTCACTTCGTTGATGACTTGTCAACAAAGTCGTCACCCTTAACCAGTGTGCATTTCTTGCTTTTTAACGTGTAAGGAAGAGGTATTGAGGGTCTTCAACGTTTTTCTCCTTCTTTGGATGATCTTGTTAGCTTCTTAGGAGATTATCCAAGGCGTTGATGCTTCAACAATGGATCATTCAACTCTTGATAGCCTTGAATTCTTTGTGATCTCTTCCTTTGTACTCTTCTTTGTCTCTTCCTTTAGAATATTCCCTTTTGATGTCTTTTGATTCTCTTCACTCTTTGGAAGAATGGAATATTCTTGGGAATAAACAAGCACAACACTCTTCTCTCACTTCCCTTTTGGATCCAACACACCTTTTTGAATGTTCTTCTTCAACAATATTTGAAGAACATGAAGAACACCAAGAACATTCAAAATTAACCCTCAAGCAAATGACCTCGGAATATGATGAAATTCAAACTCCAAGCTCATTTCAACCTCCTGAACACAATCCACACGTTTACAAGCCCAAATTCGCACCAACAAAAACCGAAATTGAGAACCCACCTTCAAGTTTCTTCAATTCAAGCTCCAACAATAGTAGATCGCTCAAATCCTTGGATTAAGCTCAAATTTTAGATTTCGACTCTAATTGTGTTAGGAAACTCAAATCTAAAACTAGAAACACAAATAGACACAAAAATCAAAAACTCAAAAGTTGACCTAGGGACAAAAACGGGAATACTTTTTTTTTTTTTGGTGATTTTTCGATTTATCAACAACGCGACCTAAGATTGACTTCGTGGAAACGAAATCAAGCTTGACTCTGATACCAAATGATACGAACCAAAATACGAAAGCGGAAAACACATTAAAACTAGAGAAAATCAATGGAAAACGAGATAAACACGTAAAAGATGGATAGAAAGATGATAAGAGAAAGGACAACCGAAAGATGTATCAAATCCAACGACCTTCCTTAATATTACCACGAGCACCTAACTCCTACGTAGACTTCAAGGGAATCGATTCCCAAGCAACCCACGCTTCCAAACAAAAGATCAACACAAGCTAATCCAAGCTTGCTTCACACTCTCAATAGAGTATACATTCATAATTCATCAAATGCTTCTAAATGAAATGTCCAAGGCATCTATTTATAGTATTTGCCTTTGCATAAATAGCCTATTATAAAAATAGCCTAAAAGTGGCTATTTTGGAAATAACCCGCAAGGACTCTCTTTATTCCTTGTGTCATGGCTTTCCTCGGCTCCAAGCTATCTTCCAAACATGACATTGTTTCATTAGGAGCTCGAAGACGGGCCTCCAAGCACATTCTTGGATCCTTAGGGCAACCATGTCTTGGACCTCTTTATGTTGGCCTCGAGTTGTGTGATTAAAAACGTTGATGCCCATTTGAGTTGTATCAATAACTATGGAAATTGAAAGTAGAAGAGGATGTGTTAAGCTGTGTTCCTGAAACAATTGGTACTATGAAACTTGACAATTTCGCTCTGTTCATTTAGTGAACTGCATGGGGCTGGGGCTATTGAACAATTCGAAAAACCTACTCTAATACTATGCTGAAGTGTGGGATCATCTCATCTGAAAACTTAAGTCCTTAGAGAGAACACATTTTTATTTACTTAATTATATTCTCAA
>NW_025827037.1:41753-79229 GCF_002878395.1 Capsicum annuum | reverse complement strand
ATATGCCATCTCAATATGGGACGGGTAATTTGGGACTGAGGGAGTATTTAGTATCTAAGGTTACGATAATATCTTTACTTGGAGCCATTATAAATCATCAAACTTGTAGTAAGACCAATTGAACATATTGTGGATTCAACATTTATTTTCTTCTATAATCATCTTTCTCATGATTGTTTTGAAAACTGTTTCAGGTAAGCTTAGCTATTGGTTTCTTGTTTATTGGAGGTGGAATGCAGACTTTTTCGACTAGCAAAAGTTCTATTGCTGCTTTACTAATAACACTATATCCGCGATTGCCGACTGGACCTAATGACAATCGGTGCCACCTTCAGGTAAATGAATGCAAAAGTGAATACTTTAGTAGAGGAAAATATAACTCAGGTTTGTAGCAGAGTTTTTAATGGCATTGGCAAGGCGCTTTCCGGAGCGTGTATTGAGGTGAGGTAAGGTGATGGGCAATTGCCCTTGGGCGCGTGCGCGTGTTGTTTGGGGGGGGGGGGGCGTATTTGCATAGGGTGGATACTCGGGTTTAATACCAGGCGCACCTTGTGCCTCACTAGAGAGACGCACACCCAAAAGTTTTGAACAAATCTGTCCAGACTTCGCAAGAAGATTTGTTCCTTGCCACAAACATGAATTAAGTATAAAGAAAACAAGTGAAATACCTGATGTTAATCCAAAAGAGTACTCTAAAATTTATGTTTTAGTTTTCTTTCATTTCATTCTCATAAAGCAAAGAGAGCGAGTGGGCAACAATGGTTTCAAATTGTGATGGCCTTGTCTCCTTGGTTTTTAGAAGTTTAAGGACCTTCGTAGTTACTCTGCGTCTGGGTTTTGAACGATTCAATGAAAATTTTGGGAAGAAGATGAGTTATTAAGGATTTCAAAGCCGCTCTTTTCCTTTTGCATTTTTCTGTAAGGACTGTTAGGGGGATTACTGCAAATATGTTACTTAGACATTCAATTCCAAAGTTAAAACGCCGGACGGTGCTCATCTCAACATAACACATGCATCATCAATGTATTTTTTTATTTTTTTTCAAAAAAGTCTTTTTCAACTTTTTTTCTATGTACTCAAAATATCTTTAATAATTTTGCATCGTACTTTTTTTTAGATTTTTGGCTGGTTTATTTGAATTATGTCTGAACTCATTCATATCTCTTAGAAAATATTGATGATGTAAGTTATACTCTATAAGAAATTACAAGATAAATGAAAAAGTTGTCAGCCATTATAAATAAATTAAGTATAAAATATATCTCTGTATGAAGAAATATTAAATAAAATCTTATTTTAATTCTTCTGATAGATTGATGCTAAAAAATTTGATATACGTAACTCTGTTATTTGTTTAAATTCTATGTTTAAACTTTAATATAGATTATACATATGTTACTATGTTTACCATTTGTTGTAATTTCTTCTAAACTAAATTTTTTGCAAACTATTAATAATTTTCTACGATATTCATCTTTGTATTTTTATGTTTTTTAAAAACTTACAAAATAGTAAAAAATTAGAGTTCCATGGGGCTTACGCCCTATTTCTGGACCTTAACCCTCGCTTTGGGCCTCCGCCTTTTAAAACACTGGTTTGTAGTGTACCAAAAAACCAATATATGAGATAGAACTCTTCATCAAGTTCAATTGGGTCTTTTGCTACTGCCTGTCTTTGTCCGTCCAAAATTTTGTTTCACTGACATGAAATATATAGATCTGGTCCATTTGATGTGCTGTGCATAATGGTATTCTTTTATTGAGAAAAAGAGAAAGGTAAATGGGATATTTCATATCAAGAGCTGTAAAAGGAACTTGATTTTGAAGTTAAACACTAAGCGACTGTGTGTGAGAGACCGTTTGCTTTTAATTTTTTATGGTTATGGAGTAGATACTGGGAATATTTGGATGTCACTTAGCATTGGAAGTAGTCCAGTAGTTGACACTTGCTAGTTAACTTTTCTCATGGGATTTCTGTAAATCTGCCAAATGTAGGAGTACTTATTAGCAATGTGGTAAATTTTACCGTGGACAAACAGTTGAAATGAGAGATACAATCATTGACCCTGTCAGAGCTATATAAATGAGGGGAAAAAGAAAGGCAAACTGATAATACCTTCGCTAACGAATATCGATGATCTCCAATCATAAATTTTCCTACGCTAAAAGCTTGCTTCGAAGCAATTGAAGAAGCTTGAGTTGCTCAGTTGCTAGCACATCTCGAACTACCTTTGAAAGTTTTGGAAATTGCCTGGTATTGGTCTTCTACCATGCTAAAAGTTGTTGTTCTCCATTTGCATCTCTAGTACTTTCCCGATCATGAGAAATATACAAATGAAAATCATTACATCTACAACATTGAAGACCAAGATCTTCACCCATCTCGTCATCTAAATCATCATATCTACGTCTATAAGTAGGAGGTTCGACTGACGCAATATTTTGTTCCATAACTTGATACAAGTTAAATAAACTCCTAGCTTTAGGTACTATGTTAGTACAATAAGTTTCAACTGATGGCTTTTCAAGAGGTCTAATTTCTAAATTATTGTAAAATTTTTGAACCATCATCATTACGCCATGTTCTTTGTAAAATGGGTTGAATAAAGTAGCAGTCGAATAAATTTGTGGAATAGGAAAAAAATATTTTTTAAATTAATCAACCATAGCTTCAATTGCCTCTTTTTTTTTACTTGCACCGGGTGTCCGAGACTCTTCGAGTCCCGACTAATCCCGGGGTTGCACAGGGAGTTTCCCGCAAGTGCACCACGGGTAATTCAGGGTTTCACCCAGTCCGATGACCCTCAGAAATTGTTTGCACCAAGTGGGAAGCTTCAATTGCCTCTTTGTAAGGATAAATTTTTTTATATTCAGCATGTACTTTAGAAATAGCAGTAATAATTACTAAAACAGAAGAAATAGTTGGAGTATATTGAGCAGATACTGTGTTCGTAGCTTGATAAAAATTTTTCAAAAATTTACAAAGTTCTTCTACTTCAATCCAATCATCTTCACCTAACCTTAAATCAGGATTCGAATTATGAACATTATAAACTAACTGTATAGGTTCATGATATACAAGAGCAACTTCAAGCATTTGATACAATAGAATTCCATCTAGTTGGAACTTCTTTTGGAGCTTTTCTATTTGGAATATCACATTTTCCACATTGAAATTTAAAAGCATGCATTTTAGATTTTTTTTTTTAAATATAATTACAAGCAATTCGAACTTTACAACAACCATTTCCAAACATCTCAACACCATCATGTACTATCAAATTTAAAATATGTGCTGTACATCTAACATCAAAATGATCTTAATCCATAGGACACAGTCTAGTTTTTGAAAAATCAACAGCTTTCAAATTATTAAAGTCATTATCTAATGTGCATGCCATAGTTTTATCAACAAATCTAAAATATTTCAATCTATCCGCTATTGTACCAGTTATAAAACTATCGGTTTTAGACTCGTTAACATATTTATAAGCAATAATTTTTTATTTTGATGTTCCAATGGTGATCAATCCAATGAGCCGTGACAGTAAAATAATCATTAGCAAGAACACTACGACCTATATTAGAAGTAATTGATATTCTACCATCAAATTTACTAAATAAACAACGAAGAGAATGACAATGTTTAGCTTGAAATTTAAAAATATCATTTTTAATTATATTTCGTGAAAAAACTTTAAAAGAGGGATTATATACTCGAATATAATGAATAAACTAGGATGCGAAAGAAAACTAAAAGACAAACCAATAACAACAACCATTTTTGCAAGTTCTTCTCTATCTACATCTTCACTATATGTCGATGATGAACTTGTGTCAGCCGGGTTAAACATGTCTAAATGCGTTTAAACCATATTACCTCCTACAGATTCTTACGTCAATGGTGTACCACCTTTTTTTGCCTTAGCCGCATTTTCTAGACGAATAAATTCTTTGTTACGTCTCCTCGAATGCATAGTTAGCAACCCTATCCCGCCATTCTTTCCCCCGGTCAAATGTTTCATAACTTTCTGGCATTTGTTGCAAGTAGCAGTATTTTTACTTTCTCATGCTCCATAAATTTCCAAACTAAAGACCTTTTAGGACGTTTGGTACCTTTGCCCCTAATAAATTCCGGTAAAGGGGGAAGTTCTTCGCCGTCTTCCGGTAATTCCATAACTGGACTAGTAGGGGTAGGGGTATCACCTAACTTTTGTTCTTCTATATCATCTTCTTCTGGTAAGTCTTCCTCAAAAATTATCATAAAGCCTACTTAGGGTCTCATGGTCTAATTCCATACCGGTACCAACATCGAAACCATTAGGGTGTGATAAAGAAGTTTCACTAAATCTAGGCAGTTTTGAACTAGTAGTAGCACTATTTTTTTATTTCTACGACAAACCTTACCAAAGATTATTTTTTTAGCAGTACTATTTTTGTGGGCATCTATAATTAAATTTAAATTTAAATATAATTAAAATATTAAAGCAAACAATATTAATATTATAAATAAAAAAATTAATGTAAATAAACAAATATAGATATTAAAGTAAATAAAAAGGGATTAAAGTTGGAACGAACGTCTGCGTAAAAACAGACGTATACCAAATGTCGGAATTAAAAGGTGGTAATTAAAGCTTGTAATATCCTTAAAAAATCTTCAACTTTAACTAATACAATAACTATAAATGTTAAGAGAGAGTATGAGAATATTAAGTGAGAGTATGAGAAATTGAAAATATTTGTGAGAAAAATGAATAGATATAAAAGAGTATTTATAGTGGAAATTAAGGGGGTGGGGGCGCACAAAATAGCCGTTGTTACCCCCCCCCCCCCCCCCCCCCCCCCCCTCCGGCTAAAATTCCCTCCCAAAAGAGCCGTTGTCATTCGCCAGACAATTAAAAAATAAAAATTGCAAACGGTCAAAACAGTCCGGTCGGTGCCGGAACCGGAATTACCGGAAAATTAATTTGCTCCGCACCGGTTCCGGATCGTTGGATACCGCTTGCAACCGGTACCGTTGCGTTACCGAAGAGTTTTGCCGGAACCGAACCGGAACGAAAAAAACTCCGGTCCGTTGCCACCCTTACACTAATTTGAAGTTCACTTATCTTGAAACTCGCCTTTCTGGATTTAATTGATGCTAGTTATGCCGAAATTGAAATTATTCAACATATTGGTTTCCCTGTTTTTATCTAAGGTAGTGATATGGACTGATAAACTTTACCCTCCCCAGACCCCACTTTGTGGGAATACACTGGGTATATTGTTGTTGTTTTATATTGGTTTCCCTTTTTCAAATTGTCCTGTTGTTGACTATTTCCTTTTCCCTGTTTGTGGAATCTCCTTTATGGTACTGTGTTGATCTTTCATTCTTTGATCTCATAAGATGTCTTTGATTTTGGTTAATATTCTAAATAAACATCTTATACTATCATTTTAATTTGTATTTTCTTCTTTCCATTCCATTTTCGGTGATTTATCAGCAAATACTTGTGTAATTCAAATTTGCATCAGTACAGGCTTTTCGGCATTTGTATGTTCTTGCAACAGAAGCTCGCTGTGTTCAGACAGTTGATGTGGACAGTGGTTTACCTGTCTATTGTCCATTAGAAGTTACTGTTCAAGAGACAGAACAATATGCAGAAACGAGTTTTTACGAGGTTACCCCATGCATTCTTCCAGAACGTGCTGTTGTAAGTCCTGGTCTTCTGTACAAGCAAATTATGCTGTAATTTAAGATTATTGGACACCTGAAACTTAAGGTGAAGGCAAATTTTTTCCCATTGGGCATTATAGTTGAAGGCTGTTCGTGTCTGCGGTCCTCGATACTGGTCTCAAGTCATCAATCACATTCCTGAGGGTAAAGTTGACATTGGTTTTCACTTCATCTAGTTGGACATTGAGTCTAAAAACTTTTCTTGTTTAATATTATCTGCAACTCTTTTACAGAAAAACCATGGAGCTCAGGGGACAAGGGTGATGCACTTAGTTCTGGTATTCTCTATGTCAAGAGAAAGGTTGGTGCATGTTCCTATGTCGATGATCCTGCGGGGTGTCAGTCACTGCTGTCGCGAGCAATGCACAAGGTTGGTTCTCATTTACAAAAATTCAACTCTTCTTTGTCAAGTATAATTGTTAAATCAAGTTATCTTTGCTTTTATGTAGGTGTTTGGTTTGACACGTTTGAGAGCTTCAGCTGCGAGTAGAAATTGTCAAGATGGTGACTTGGTAGATCAGTTGATCAGTACTTTCTCGTCTAACCCAAGCTTAATTTCGTTTGCCCAGCTCTGCTGTGACCCTAACTGGAATAGCAGGCAAGTGCCCGTACATTCATTGCCGATTCTCAAGTCAATACTATAGTGGTTATTTTCCTAACTCAGTATGTACTCGTCTTGTGTTTTTAATTTTCTTTTTTCTTAGTTCCTCGTTCTGACATTTTTGTGTGACCGAGTCATACAGATGGATCCCACAATTAAAAAAAAATATCATTAAGCATGAAAACTAGAAATTGTTCTGAATCTAACAGAATGTAGTGTTTAATAAATCAAGAATGCTACTTCAAATTCAAGTAGGGGGAAAAATATTTTTTCCAAGTTACAAGATAAATCACCCTAGAAAACTGTGATTAAACAAATTGTTGTTCTGTCTCATTCCCATGAACATTTATCAATCCTGATCTAGCCTGGCTGTTGAACCTGGATAGGTAAGACTAAGACTAGCTTTGCTGGATTGTGTTTTAACTGTTATAAAACAGGATAAGGGCGACGTTTTTATTTTTCTTGAAGGTTGGACATAGAACAGTCATATGGGTTCTTTACCATGAATCATAGAACAGTCATGGGTTCTTTACCATGAATCCTGCAATATATGTTTCTTTGTCTTCTATCTAAGGCCTCATTTCTTTGCAGTTATTGGAAGTATGAATCTGAATCACTCTGATTTCACCCCATTTAGTGTATTTGTTTGTTGTAAGATCTAGCCACTTAATGCATCTTAATACATCTGTTTCGGTCAGATCTAAAACCAAGTCAAAAATCATTCAGAACATATTCTTGCTCTTTTATTTTCTTTTGACATTAAATTTTTATTATTAAGTTTCTTTCTTCTCCAACTCATCTCCCTGCATAAGCACATCATTCATTGCAAAGGATTTCCTAACATGCATTTTCAATTTACTTCTATCATTTGTCGTCGGATCCTAAGTTGCACGGACTCTTCACTCTTGATGCCGCACCCGTGTCAGATTCTCCAGAAATACACTACTTGTAGAGAATCCGACACGTACCCACAGACATTTTTGAAGAGTTCGAGCAACATAGGTCGGATCAATGAGAACAATTAACCTATATCTAATTGTGAGAAATATAGGAGAAAAATATTATTGAATTGTTGTATCTAAATTATTACATTGAGATCCTATTTATAGACACTATATACCAATCTTATTCCTAATAGGACACTACATTACAATCCCTTTCTAAGTAGAATTCATATTTTAACACTCTTCCTCAAGATGGTGCATACAAGTCATATGTACCAAGCTTGTTACAAATGTAATTAATACGAGGACTGGTGTAACGCCCCGATTTGCTGAACCAGAATGCTACACGGTGCTCATGACCCCGAAGGACCACAAGCTAATCCATGACTGATATCTGTACCTGAACACTGCATAATATCATATATATAAATGCGAAAATAAAGGCTGTAAGGCCATAAGGTTCAAATGTGATAAAAACATTACATCTGAATGTGTGATTGTGGTATCACAGAACCAAAACAAACTGAAATACTGGCTAATCATAATACAATCTGAAAGTCTCTACTGTCTGAATAATTTGAAATATGAGTTGAATGGGACATGTCTCCAACTAACTCTGTCTAGCAAATCTGAACTGAAATAATAAATGAAATAAAATCATATCGTTGTCAAATAAAAAGGACTCACTGCAACTCTGAATACTGGAATGCTACTGCTGCTGTTGATCTGGAACTGGAACTTATGCCTCTGAACCTATGGCGTAAAATAAAACACCATAGCGCGAATGCGTCAGCACTACTGAATGTACTGAGTATACATGTGAGGTAGGCTAAATGCATGGGGTTTATATGCATGAACAATAATAACTGACTGACTAACATGATCGTAAGAATGCATACATGCATACGAGACTATGACTGATCTAACTGATATACATAATAACATGAGTGACTGTATCTGACAGTCCTGAATCTGATGGAACTATTTGAGTTCCGTACTGTATGTGAGTTGACTGTATTTGACAGTCCTGATATTCTGAAGAACTATCTGAGTTCTTTTATTGAGACTGATACTGAAACTTTGGGAAGTAGTTATCTAACCGACATGTCCCATCTAAGCTACATTAGCTAAGCTGGGGTCCAATCTGTACCCTGATTGGAAGGGTGTCGATACCGTGCCACTGGTAAAGACAGACTGTGGGTAACCCTCATCTGACAATGTTCCCTAAGGAGAACGGTGGGCCCCTCATCTGACAGTGCTTATCCACCTCATCAACCCTCATCTGACAGTGTTGATGTCTCAACCTATGCTGGCTACATAGTTCTGGAACACAAGGATGATTTCTAAAAATCACACCCTCATCTGACAGTGTGTGTTCCCATCCTTGGGTTCGCTCGGTGCTAATTTCTATTCCCATCTGAATAGACTGAACATGATTAACTGACTGTACATGGACTGAGCTTACGGAATTTCATTAACTGACGGAATACTACTGATATCTGATAACTTACTGAGATCATGAGGTTTCCTGAGTCACATGACTGACTGAATTCTACTGAATCATGGCTTGATTTAGGATATTGTGAAAACATGACATGGCTCTAGGCACACAGCTATATTTTTCGGAAAAAAGTACCCCAGGACTCGATGGAAGGAAACTGACACATCATGACTTACTTTATCATAAGAATCGAGTCCACAATTCATAATGTCATAATGAGAGGATTTCATACTACACATGGTTCTCAATATCTTATACATGAAAGGGAAGGCATACAACATGTATATACTTGCATGGCTTCAATATCATTGTCATTCCATATCATAACAACACATAACAATAACTTGGAATTCATGTGGAATCATAAAGCATAGAGCATGGACTTGTCAATTATTCACTATTGAGTCAAAAACATGAATTCTATCATCCTAGGCATTTTATGAAACACCTTACATGCACCACCTTGGGCATAGGTTTATTCATGAATTTAACAACTCAAATCACCCAAGGTTCGTATATTTCAACGAACATGCTATCCTAAGTTCATACAAACCCATAAAGATTTTATCTTGGTGTTATTCAACACATAATCATGATCAACAATCAAATCATAACATGACAACTATAATATATAGTTTTAAAATAGGGTTCTTGGACTTCATGGACGAAAGGAGTCCATGAATGAACACATGCATACCTAGAAAAATAGATTCTTGAAGTTCTTGAAGTCCCTCGGAGGGATTCTTGGGATTGCTTTTGAAACTTGGGGCTAGTGTTTCTTGTTCTTGAAGAGAGGCGATTTATTTCTTGAGAGATTTGAGTAAACAATGAGCTAATAGGTTCTTTAGGGTTTAATGCCGTTTATAGAATGACTAGGGGCCGTGGAAAAAGACTGAAATACCCTTGAAAGAAATTTAAAACTAATGCTGAAAACTGGATGTCGCGATTTTTGGCCCTGGCGCGACGCGCCAGGATCGCGGACCCTTATTAGAATTTGGACAATTGGGAAACTGCATGGTGGCGCGATGCGGAGCTATCGCGTTGCCACTTTGTTTGCAACCTGGAAGTTTGGCGCGATGCGGGGACATTGCGGAGAATTACTAGAAATTGACAATTGTCATTTTTGCGTTTGGCGCGATGTGCCACTGACTGAAATGGTGCTGTTTTACAATTGGAACTTAAAATAGGCATAACTTCTTACTCGGTTGTCCAATTTAGGCAAATTTGTTATCGATGGAAAGCTTATTTGATTTCCCATATGACAAAAAGTGAATCTTTAAAATACCACATGTACAAAAGTGTATTCATCTACAAAGCAAGTCTTGAACACTCTTGGGATGAATTTAAGCTAGGTTAAAGTACGGGGTATTACAACTGGTGAGGGACTTGGTGAATATATCTGCAAGTTGATCACTCGACTTCACAAATCTTGTAACAATATCTCCCGAAAGTATTCTGATAAAGTGACAATCAATCTCTTTATGCTTGGTCCTCATGGAACACTGGATTAAATGCAATATGAAGGGCTGCCTGATTATCACATACAAGTTCCATCTTATCAGTTTCTCCAAATTTTATTTCTCTCAGCAATTGCTTGATCCAAGCCAGCTCGCAAGTTGCTGCAGCCATCGCTCGATGTTCTGCTTCGGCACTAGATCAAGCAACCACACTTTGTTTCTTACTTTTTCAGGACACCAAATTTCCTCCTACTAAAACACAATATCCAGATGTAGAACGTCTATCAGAGGGTGATCCTGCCCAATCAGGATCTGTATATCCAATGATATGCTCATAGCCTCGATCCTCGAAGAGTAGTCCTTTACCTGGAGATGACTTTATATATCATTAAATCCGAATAACTGCATCCCAATGACTATCACAGTGGGAAGTCATAAACTGACTTACAATACTCACACGAAAAGAGATGTCAGGTCTAGTCACTATGAGACAATTCAACTTTCCAACCAACCGCCTATACCTTTCAGGATCACTGAGTGGCTCCGCTGTCCTGGCAGAAGTTTAGTATTTGAATCCATAGGAGTGTCAATGGGTTGGCATCCCATCATTCCTGTTTCCTTAAAAATGTCTAAAGCATGCTTGCGTTGAGAAATAACAATACCTGAGTTGGACTGAGCAATCTCAATACCTAGAAAGTATTTCAATCTGCCAAGATCTTTAGTCTGGAAATGTTGAAAGAGATGTTGCTTTAAGTTAGTGATACCATTTTGATCATTGCCGGTGATAATAATATCGTCAACATAAATCACCAAATAAATACACAGATTTGATTCAGAATGGCGATAAAGTACTGAATTATCAGCTCCACTACGAATCATGCCAAACTCCTGAATAACTGTGCTAAACTTTCCGAACCAGGCTCGAGGAGATTGTTTCAAACCATAGAGTGACTTGCGCCATCGACATACAAGGCTACTAGACTCCTCTGAGCAAGCAACAAAACCAGGTGGTTGCTCCATATAAACTTCTTCCTCAAGATCACCATGTAGAAAAGCATTCTTAATGTCTAACTGATAAAGAGGCCAATGACGAACGGCAGCCATAGAGAGAAAAAGACGGACAAAAGCTATTTTAGCCACGGGAGAGAAAGTGTCACTATAACAAGTCCAAATATTTGTGTATATCCTTTGGCAACAAGGCGAGCCTTCAGCCGATCAACCTGACCATCTGGACCAACTTTGACCATATAAACCCAACGACAACCAACAGTAGATTTACCTTTAAGAAGGGAAACAAGCTCCCAAGTACCACTCTTATATAAAGCAGACATCTCATCAATCATAGCCTGTTTCCATCCTGAATGGGAAAGTACTTCATCTGTAGTCTTAGGAGTGAAAATAGAGGACAAAGACGATACAAAATCATAATGGGGTGATGACAAACGATGATAACTTAAGAAATTATAATGTAGATTAGCATTACGAGTGGATCTTATACCTTTTTGAAGTGCAACTGATTGACTAGGAAGAGGCAGGTCCGCAGTAGGGGAAGCATCAGGCGCAGGACATGAATCATTTGGGACTGATACTGGACGTGGGCGGCGATGATAATCAAAAGTGGTGGCACTGTAGCTGGAGATAGAGAAGTAATTATTGATTCCTCAAAGATTGGTGTGGGTAAGACTAGAGGTCTGGGTAAAACCTCAGAGATATTAAGATGATTAGAAGATGTATAGAAAGGTTGAGATTGAAAGAATGTGACATCAACGGACATAAGGTAGCGACCCAGAACAGGTGAATAGCATCGATACCTTTTTTGAACTCGAGAGTAACCAAGGAAGACACATCTGAGAGCACGAGGGACTAATTTATCTTTTCCTAGGGCTAAGTTATGAACAAAACATGTGCTTCTGAAAACACGAGGGGGGATAGAGCAGAGATGTAACTGAGGAAATAGTATGGAATGGGGAACCTTATTCTGGATCGAAGATGATGGCATTCTGTTAATGAGATAGCAAGATGCGAGGACCGCATCGCCCCAAAAACGTAGTGGAACATGGGATTCAATGAGAAGAGTGCGAGCAGTCTCAATGAGATGCCTATTTTTCCTTTCTGCTATACCGTTTTGTTGAGGGGTGTATGGACATGATATTTGGTAAATGATTCCTTGATGAGTCATGAACTCCTGAAACTGGAAGGGTAAGTATTTTAAGGCATTATCACTACGAAGAGCACGAATAGAAACACCAAATTGATTTTGTATTTTAGCACAAAAACTTTTGAATTTAGAGAATAACTCGGAACGATCTTTCATTAAGTAAACCTAAGTACATCTTGAAAAATCATCGATGAAAGTAACAAAGTAACGAAAACCTAAGGGTGAACTGACTCTACTAGGAACCCAAATATCAGAATGAACTAATGAGAAAATAGACTCCGAGCGACTCTCAATACTACGTGAAAAAATAGCCCGGGTGTGTTTCCCAAGTTGACACGAGGATGTCCCAAACGTTTGTGAATAAGGTTAGGAGGATCTGTAGCGGAGCATGCTGTGAAGGAATTTGAAGAGGTGAGATGGTAAAGGAATTTTGAAAAATAATTATGCACATTCAGATGTTTAAAACAAACGGTCTTAATCATTCAGAGTGTTCAGAACTAGAAAGAACATCTTAACGTTCAGATTAAGTCGTCTTAATCTTAATGAAAACAAATGCAGTGTAAGGGTGTTCATGGTTTGGTTTGATCAATTATCTTCTAGAAGAAAACCAAACCTATTAAGTCGTTCTTTCATATGTTAGAACCAAACCAAACCAAGCCAACTAAGTCGGTTTTTCATCGGTTTGGTCTTTGTTGGATTTTTTTGTTTTTTTATCGTTTTTAATAAATATGTGACGTATTTTAACAAACACATATTCCAATGACTACGGTCCACCATAACGCGACTTTGCCAATTATTCTTTAAGAAAAGATTTCGATTCCATGATATTTTGATGTTAATAGAATTAAACAATGATGAACAATTAAAGACAGTTTACTTTTAACATGAAACAAAGTTTGAATTTATCAAAATAAAGACTATAAATCAAACTAGAATGTAAAGGCAAAAAAACAAAATTACTATAAATTATGAAGGTAAAGAACTAAACTATAGGACAAGAATGCAAAAGACTAAAGATGTAGTATAAAATTTTAAAATTTTCATATATAAATATAAATATATATTCCCTCGGTATCTTTTCAGTTGTCATGTATGATAAAATAGTTGTTCCTAAATACTTGTCAATTTAAAAAATCAATAGAGGATTAATTACTTTTTTTCAAATTTGCCCTTAGCATTAATTATTCTAGAATTACACTCGTAGTTAATTTTTCTTAATGGTTGTGCAAAGTTTTATCATGACAACCAAAAAGGAACAGAGGGAGTATACAATAGGGAAAGGAGTTTGGGGAAGGGTGGGGAAGGTAATTTGTTTGTGTACCATAGGAGAGAGTAGGAGCAAGAGTGGAAGTATGGGAGAAAGGAGGATTGGGGGTGAGGGTAAATATGTTGATTATGAAAGTTAAAATTATTTCTTGGAATGTGAGATGGATGAATGACTCGAACAAGAGGGCCATTATCAAAATGGGAATTAGGGAATGGGGTGCGGATCTCTTGTGCCTTCAAGAGACTAAAATGGAAGCGATGACAAATGCAGTGATGAGAAGTTTTTTTTGGAGGGGGGGAGGGGAGTTAGATGGTTGAAATATGCTTAGTTTCTGCGATTAGGGATTGTAGGGGGTATTATGGTTTTTGGGATGATAGAAAAGTGGAGGTGGTGGAGGTAAGCAGGGGGAGTTCATGTTAGCAGTGTGGGTTAAAATAGTGGATAGTAGGGAAAATAGGGTTTGGGGTGGGGGGTGGGGGGTTGTATGACCAGGTAGAGGAAGGAAGTAAGGAAAGTTTTTGGGAAGAGATGTCCATTATTATGGTAGGATAGGAGGTCTCTTAGGTGTTAAGATGGGATTTTAACATTATAAGATTTCCAAAAAGTAGGGTGGATTGTAGGGTGATCTCCAGGGCGATGAATGAATTCTCGGAGTTTATTGATGGCAAGTGCCTTACTCAGAGGAGGTGATTCCACATCAAATCTAGACTTGAGAGATTCTTAGTGTCCACTGCTAGGGAAGAGCTGGTCCCCGATGTATTGCAAGTCCCATTCCCTAGAGTTACCTCAGATCGTACGCCTATCTTACTAGATGGGGAGTAGAAGGAGGTGTTTGCGCATTCTGTTTAGATTTGAGAACATATGGCTCAGAGCACTAGATTTTGTGGATAATTAAGTGAGTGGTGGAATGGGTATGAAGTTTCTAGCACACCTTCTTTCCGACTTGCTAGCAAGTTAAAATTGTTTAAAGGAGATATAAGGAGGTGGAACATGGAGGTGTTTGTGAGGGTTGAAGTTAAGACGAGGGAGTTAATAAATGAGGTGGGGAAATAGGGCATATAGAAAGGGTGAGAGGGTTAGAAGAGAGAGAGAGTATAAGGAAGGAAAAGGCGAAGACTGAGATTGCCGCTGTAGCAGTCGCTCAAGAAACTAGTTGGAGACAAAAATTTAGGGCATTGTGGTTGTGTCACAACCCGATTTACAAGTCATGATGGCACCTACTAAATCCCCTCAGTAGGTAAGTTGAATCGTAACCCGAAGCTAAGCACAGTGGGTTAACTTGGTGGAAATGCCTTAAAAAGGGCCAAATAGGTAATACAACAAAATAAATAAGCAAAATAAAAGATATAGTTTTAAGGTATTCACTACATAAATACCATCCCACGATCTGGTGGAGCTAGTGCAAGAGCATTTAGTATAATAATACAACCCAAGAATCTAGAATAGTCAATACATCTGTCTTGAAACTAAAGACTGAATATAGAATGATCAAAGGAAATAGGCGACTCGGACTCCGAGAGTCCACTTCTAATCCTCGAAGTCCAAAGAGTCGCTATTGCGGTGCATCAAAGGACTTCAACCGGCTGCTCGGGATTTGTTCGGAATCTCGTATACGCAAATGAACTATGTAACCACACCAAATTTGACATTCCAGACTCAATGGGGATGTTGAAATTTTCCTTTGAGGTCGTTTTGATGAAATATGGGTCCCATACCCAATTTCCAATTTCCAATTTCCAATTTCTTAACTTTCCGACCAACAGGTCAAAATGAGATCGGGTGCCTCGGGACCCTAACCAAAGGTCCACCTAGCCTTAAATTGATATTGCAGAGCTGCTGGAACAGTTAATTTACATTTGAGGTCATTTAACTGAAGTTTTTGTCCGATGGCCATTTGGAACCAGTGAAGACTTCAAAACAGGAAAATAACTCTAAAAATCAAACGAACTGCCCAGTAATTGAACTTTTAGTTCCAGCAAGTCATAAATGACTTGGGCCAGCTATGGAGAAGCTCTAACAATGAAAATAAGAGAAAATATGGTAAATGACCTGAAGCGTCATTATAGGTTGAAAGAAGGGGATTCAAATATAAAACTCATTCATAGTGTGGCGGAAGCAAATAGAAGGAGTAATTTCATAGTCTTTAAATGTGAATGGAGTGGTATTTGAAGGGGAGGAAAATGTGAAGGGTGCCATTATAGGGTTCCTATGAATTTTTTTGTTTAAAGAAGTCGTATGGAGACCAACGGGGTGGGGGCTAACTTTTAGTCAGATAGGGATGGGGGAGTGGTTGGAAAGGGCTATAGGGGAAAAGTCGGTGTGGGAAATGGTGCAGGGTTGTATGGGTGATAAGCCTCTAGAACTAGTGGTTCGAAAGTGGAGAGTTTGTGAAAGGTTTGAATGCGTTTTTCATCACCATTGTGCTAAAGAATGAAGGGCGACGAGCATTGTTCAAGAATGCGTTTGCATTGTCGCATAATGCAATGATTCGAGGCGATGCGATCCTCCTTCGCTGTGTGTAGCTGATGCGAGTGCATCATGTTGATTTTATTTTTAAGGTCAATTTTAAATTAAAAGAAGTCACTTCGTGTTCATTTTATTTTTAGGATCAATTTTAAATTAGATAAAAAGAGTCTGTGGTGACTACTATTGCTGTAATTTTCTAAGGTTAACTTTGAAGTCCATTGCTTCGACTTCTTCTTCACTATGCGACTACCAATACTGCGACTTCTTCTTCACTGCTTCACTTCTATTATATGCTCGCTTTGCTTCACGCTTCGCATAATGTGTGATGCGGAGCCTTATCACTTTTTTTCTCATCACGCTTCCTTGAACACTGGTGACGAGTATAAAGGATTATATATACATTTCTTAGTCCTAATTACGGTTATTATAGATGTATAGAGGTTGAGGAGGTCAAAGAGGCTATTCGTATAATGCATAAGGGTAGGGCGATGGGGCTTGATGAGATGCGGATGGGTTTTTAGAAGTACACTGGTGTGGCAGGTTTAAGGTGGCTGACTGAATTGTTTAGCAACATTTTCAGAACTGCGAAGATGCTTGAGGCTTGGAGATGGAATACGATGATTTGTATAAGGGTGACATTCAGAGTTGCAACAACTACAGGGGTATAAAGTTGAGTCATACTGTGAAGATATGAGAGAGGGTGGACGAGCGGAGGTTGAGAAGGATCACGTTTATTTTTTAGAATCAGTTTGGATTTATGCCAGACCACTCAGTGACAGAGGTAATTCACCTTGTGCGGAGACTAATGTAGCAGTATAGGGAGATGAAGAGGGACTTACACATGGTGTTCATCGACCTGGAGAAGGCACACAACAAAGTCCCTAGTGAGGTTCATTGGAGGTGCTTGGAGGCTCGAGGTGTCCTTGCGGCGTACATTGGATCGATTAAGGACATATATGATAGAGCGAAGACTCGAGTGAGGACGGTGGGAGGAGATTTAAAGCATTTTCTTGTTTTGACTGGGTTGCACCAGAGATCAATTCTTAGTCTGTTTTTATGTGCCTTGGTGATGCATTTTTTGACGTGGAGTATTCAAGGAGAGGTGCCTTGGTGTATGCTATTTGCGGATGACGTAGTTTTTATTGATAAGACTCAGGGAGGTGTTAATGATAAATTAGAGATTTGACGAATAAACCTGGATTCTAAAGAGTTCAGGTTGAGCAGGACCAAGATGGATTACTTGGAATACAAGTTTAGTGATTTGATGCATGAGGACGAGGTGATAGTTAAGTTGGATTCCCAGGTTATTCGTAAGAGAGATAAATTTAAGTATCTTAGGTCTATGATTCAGGGAAATGGAGAGATTGAGGAGGATGTCACTCAACTATCTTTATTTTATGATTCATAGGAATGGAGAGATTGACGAGGATGTCACTCACTGTATTGGGGAAGGGTAGATGAAATAGAGGCTCGCCTATGGATTTATGTGTGATAAGAAGGTGCCTCCTAAGCTTAAAGGCAAATTCTATAGAGTGGCAGTCCGTCCGGCGATGCTGTATGGTGTGCAGTGTTGGCAAGTCAAGAACACTCACATCCAAATATTGAAGATGATGGAAATAAGGATGTTGCGTTGGATGTGTGGACTTACTAGGGGATATATGTTTAGGAATTAGACTATTTGGGAGAAGGTAGGAGCGGCTTCGGTGGAGGACAAGAAGCTGGAAGTGTGGTTGAGATGGTTTGAGGGGCACTGATGCTCAAGTTCGTAGGCGGAAGAGGTTGGCTATTGATGGTTTTTGATACGGGAGCAAAGGGTATAAGACCTTTCACAAGGAACCAAGCTCAAGACGTAGCCATGGAGATCGAAGTTTGTGAAGGCCTTTTGAACCACTCCAAGGGATGACACAAGTTGAAGAGAAAAGAAAAGGAGTTTTACACTCCATGGCCGCCCTTATTAAATGGTGTTATGGTCTTTTTGTTTTTCCTTTACATTTCATAAGAGCCCTTTTTCATTAAGGGTATTCAAGTCTTTTGTGTAATAAGTTATAAATAGACATTTAGGCTTCTATTTTCATTAGTTTTTGATGAATCTTGAGAAAGAGTGCTTTAGTGTAGGGCTTGGAAAAACTATTGTAGTGTAGGACTTGGAAAGTCATTGCAACTAGGGTTAGCTTGAGTGTGGATTCACTTGAGTTGACAACTTGGCTTGAGGAGTTGTGGGTGAGTGCTTGAGGAGTTTGAATCCCTTTGTGTCCACCTAAGAGTGTGGTGTTTCCTTTATTGGTTGTTGTGGGTCTTGGTGTTTGATACACACCTTGGTTCCTTCTATTGGTAAAGGATTATGTCTCACTACTATCCTTTCATTTATTGCATCTGTGTTGTGTTTGTTTGTTGAATCCGTGACTTCTCTTCTTCATCTATCTTCTACTTGTGTTAATTTCGTTTTTTGCTTCTAGATCTAGGTTAGACTCTTATCAATTTTAGGCGGGGTAGAGGTCGACCGAAGAAATACTGGAAGGAGGTGATTAGACATGACATGGAGCAGATACACTAAGGACATGACCCTAAATAGGAAAGTATGGAGGACGTGAATTAGGTTAGTTGAAAAAGGAGTCTAATATAGTATATATAAATAAGTCTCAATTTAATAATTAGATATACAACAATTCAATAATATTTTTTTCTTATATTTCTCACATGGTATTAAAGCATTGGTGAAAAAAGTATCCTTGTGCCTCATTTCAGCTAAATCGGCGTCATTGTGAATTTTTTCGTGACCTAACCTTTTACCTCAGTGTTTTTTTTTCTTTAGAAAAACCCACCACCAGGTTTGAATTTTCCCGGAGACAAAATCCCAGTTAGGATTGCCGGAAATAGGGGCAACACTCTCAAGCGTCGTCGGAAGTCGTTCTCCAATGAACACGTCAGATTCACATGCCAGTGCGTGAGGCCATTTCTTACCTTGTTTTCAACAAGTTTTCTTTCCATCAGGGTCGCCTCTTCAATTCGAGGCTGCCATATAGTTATTTCTTGATCTCAATCAAGTTCAGTTATCAGATCTAATTCTCCTGCACCAAAGCATTTTATTTTCAGATTCTATTTTCAGATTCCAACGATTGAACACCTTTTTACCCAGATTCCGGCAACATATTTCCTTACTTTTTGCTTGGTTTAGTCCTATGATCAAGTCCGAATCCTTAATGAGGAGATCAAAAAATCAAATATTACAATCCATGAAGAATCGACGGGGGGAAGGTCGTTTTGGAAGGTCTCGACCTATGTGTAATTATTGTAAAAGGCTTGGACACAGTCGTGACATATGCTATTCTCAACTTAAGTGTAGTTATTGTAATAGGCTTGGACATACCCGTGAAATATGTTATTCTTTGCATGATAGCCGGGGGTCTATCGGAAACAGCCTTTCTACTTCTTTAGAGATAGAGGTATGGACTGCGTACATCTTACCCCCCCAGACCCCACTAGGTGGGAATACACTGGGTTTGTTGTTGTTGTTGTTGTTGTTTGCATGATCGACCACCCAAAGATGTTCATGTTGCTTAGTCCAACACTACTAGTAATTAATGGGTGTATTTATCTGAAAAGAAATATAATGAGTATCTTCGGTATGAAGCAAGCATGCAGATATCTCTACCCGTAGCCTCAACTGTACCATCTCCTACCTATGGATCTTTAGTTGTGGACTTTGGCACTTATGATCTTGTTTCTGGTAATAAATTACTTCTATCAAATATTGTTTATTCATAGTCTCTTCCAAATCGTCACTTTAGCCAATGGTAATGAAACCAAAGCAAAAGGAGTTGGACAAGCTAATCCCCTATCCGCTGTCACTTTAAATTTTGTTCTTCATTTCCTTGGTTGACATTTTAATCTTGCATCGGTTGGTCGTTTTACTCGTGCCTTAAAATGTGGCATATTATTTCTTGAGGACTTTTTAATCACACATGACTGTAGTATGGGAAAAACAATTGGTGTAGGATGTGAATCACACAGCCTTTACTACCTTAACTTTCCTAACTCCTCCATAGCCTGCCCAGTTACAGATTCTTTGAACTTAATTCACAAATATTTGGGACATCCTAGTTTGTTCAAGTTACTAAAGATGGTGCCTAGTTTGTCTATTCTATCCACATTAGATTGTCAGTATGCCAACTTAGGAAACACACTCGAACTACTTTTTAACGTAGTATTAAGAAATGTGTGCAGTCTTTTTTTCCTAGTTCACCCTGATATATGGGGTCCCAGCAAAACCAATTCAACCTTATGATTTTGTTATTTTGTTAGCTTTATTGATGATTATTTAAGATGTACTTGGATTTTCTTAATGAAAGATCTGAATATTTTCCTATATTTAAGAGTTATTTTCCTGAAATACAAAATCAATTTGGTATCTCTATTCGTACCTTTTGTACTGACAACGCCTTAGAATATATGTCCTCTCAGTTTCAACAATTTATGACTCATCAAGGAATTATTTATCAGACTTCTTGTTTGTATACCCATCAACAGAATGGTGTAGAAGAGTGGAAGAATAGACACCTCATCGAGACTGGTTGCACTTTTCTCATTTAATCTCATATTTCGTTGCATTTTTGGGGCGATGTTGATCTTGCTATTTAATAAAGGAAAAATTTCATTTATATACAAAAAAAATAATTTACAACAAAAATAGCCAAGAATTTGTTTATTTCTTAAAATGGTCATTATTACCTAAAATGACAATTAGACCATTTTCTCTTTTTTCTCAGCCCTATTTTTTAAAAAAAAAAACTTCTTTTGTTGTTTTTTTTTAATTCAAAAAAACTTGTTCGTTTTTTTTTCAAGCTTTTTTCTTACAACTTTTTTTCATGTATCAATATTGTATAAATGATGTATAAACTTGTATATATGATGTACAAGTAGTTATATAGTGTATATGTAATATATTGATATTGCATAAATAGTTATGTAGTGTATATGTAATATATTGATATTGTATCAATAATGTGTAAACGTGTATTGATATTATATGAATGATGTATAAACATGTATATATGATGTACAAATAATTATGTAGTGTCTATGTAATATATCAATATTGTATAAATGTGTATCAACGTGTATCAATATTGTATAAATAGTTATGTAATGTGTCGAAATTATGTAAATGGCGTCCAAACGTGTATCAACATTGTGTAGACGTATATCTATATCATATAAATAGATATGTAATATATTGACATTTTATGAATGGGGTATAATCATGAATAGATATTTTGTTAAACAATTATGTAATGTATCAATATCGATATTTATTTAACTATTATGCATTTCCACCTTAACAAATAAAAGTATAAACAAAAAATAATAAAGCATCCATAAAAGAAGTGAAATAATTAGAAAATAAAGAAGATTTTGAAAAAAGAGTAGCAAAAAAATTTTAAATAATGAAAAAGTTTTTTTTATATTAGAAATAAGATGGGCAAATGGCAAAATTACAAATAATGTCAACAAAACAGGATTAGGAATTGCAAATGGCCGCGACTATTTTTTATGTAAATAATATGGTTGACCGGCCATTTTATTGAAACAACATGGCCCGAAAGGCCATTTTTGATCAATGATGATAAGTGTGTTATTTTTTGTGTAAGAAACTTAACTCAATAGACATTTTGTGTTAGTTTTCCCTTAATTAATTGGATGCCTTCATCTTTCATTCAAAATCAAATTCCTTATTCTATATTGTTTCCACAGTCACCTCTATACTCTTTTCTCCCTCGTGTCTTTGGGGTGCATGTTTTATTCCTAACTTCACTAGGGAAAAGTAAATTAACCCCCTCGTGCTCTCAAATGTGTCTTTCTTGGTTATTCTCGAGTACAAAAAGGGTATCGTCGCTATTCACCTGATTTTTCGTCAGTACCTTATGTCAGCTGATGTCAGATTCTTTGTGTTTCAACCTTACTTTACATCTTCCTCATATCCTGATCATCCTGATATGTTTGAGGTCTTACATATATCGAATTTTGAGGATCAAGTACTTTATCAGTATTGAAGTTGCTAAGTTCAGATTAGGTATTGTTATTAAGCAATGCAGGTATGCCTTAGCAATTCTCAAGGAGACAAGAGTGATGAGATGTAAACCTATTGACACTCCTATAGATCTAAATACTAAACTCCTGCCAGGACAGGGGGAGCAACTCAATGATCCTGGAAGATATAAACGTCTAGTTTGTAAGTTGAATCATTTCACAGTGATCAGAATTGACATTTTCTATCTTGTGAGTGTTGTAAGTCAGCTTATGGTATCTCCCTGTGATAGTCATCGGCTAAGTTGCTCTGACTCTCTAAAAATGTTGCCGTATTCGTGTCGAATCCTTCAAAAATATATACTATCTTTGAAGGATCCAAGACGCACCCCTAGACATTTTAAAGAGTCCGAGAAACAAAGGTCATTGGGAGGCAGTTATTCGCATTGTGCGATATATTAACTCAGCTCCAAGTAAAGGACTACTTTTCAAGGATCAAGGATATGAGTAGATAGTTGGATATACAGACATTGATGGGGCAGGATCACATTGTGATAGATGTTCTTCATCTGGATATTGTGTTTTATTAGGAGGCAATTTTGGGTCTTGGAAGAGTAAGAAATAGAATGTGGTTGCTAGATCTAGTCCAGAAACAGAGTTTCGAGCAATGATGATAGCTACTTGTGAGCTAGTTTAGATTAAACAGCTGTTGAGGGTTAAAATTTAGAAAAATCAGTGAAATGTAACTTGTATGTGATAACCAAACGGCTCTTCATATCGCATCGAATCTGGAATTTCATGAGAGGACTAAGCACATTGAGATTGATTGTCACTTTGTGAAAGGGAAGAAACTTTTTAGAGATATTGTTACAAAATTTGTGAGATCGAGTGATCAACTTGCAGATACTTTTACCAAGTCCCTTACTTGTCCTCATATTAATTATATTTGTAACAAGCTACGTACATATGACTTATATGCACCTGCTTGAGGGGGATTTTTAGACTATGAGTAGGAATAAGAATAGTATGTAGAATCGTACTTGAAAAAGGATTGTAATATCAGTGTCCTAGTTGGAAAAGGAGTCTAATGTAGTGTCTATAAATAGAGTCTCCATACAATAATTTAGATACACCACAATTGAATAATATTTTTTTCTTATATTTCTCACAAAACCAAAACCAAACCAGTATTTGTTGGGTTTTAAAATTAAAATCAAAACCAAATTAAACCAAAAATATTTGGTTCTTTCTTTTAGTTTGAGTTGGTTGTTGGTTTGATTTGATTTTTTTTTTCGCGTGAACACCCTCCATTTCTAACTCCTCAAAAGCTCAGCTGGGAGCTTTAGGTTCCTGGTTGCATCTAATTCTACCTGCCAACAATGTTGATATTTTGCTTCTTGCTGTTCTTCAGACACTGCGTCTTTTTGTTTTCCTTATTGACTGACATTCCTTTTTGTCTATCTTTTTGAGTGAATGAAGACAACCCATGTATATTTGAAGCTGTAATCTGGCTTTTTAAAACAAACTCACTGTCATGTTTGTTTTGTACTAATTGTTTGTGACTTAATAAAAGAGGATGTGCTTTTAGTTTGTTCCAATTACTCTATGCCCATTCCTAAAATGTCATGATATAGTTGAGTAATTTTGTTCTGAACTATATCCTCACTTATTCCTGATGCTTGGTTTTCCTTCCGTTAGTGTGGATGTGGAAAAGGAACAGCTGTAGTCTAAACTTGATAGATCTGTATATTCCATGTAAATTGTGTTATTTATCTCAGTGAATTATGATTGCTTTTGTGCAAATGTAAGTTGCTATCCACTGCTGTTGCTCTTGTCTGTTTTCTAGTTCTCGATCTGATTTTCTTTCAACAAACTGTTCATTTTTTTTCAAGATTCCATTTCAGACGACTTTGATATTTGGTTGTCCTGTTCCAAATTAATGTCCATGTTAAGTGTGAGAGCTTACGATGATATTATATGAAATCTAACGTGCTCCACTTCTTCACTTTCCTGCATGAACATCACATCAAAGTTCTATGGGCTCAGTTTTGACCCTCTTAGGGAAATCTATTTCATAACCTACTCAGTATCACAAGCTCATGTTTCCCTCTTGAATCCTTATGCTCAATTTGAAAAGAAGGGACTATTTGCATGTACTTACTAATTCATTTGTAATTTGTTAGTAACTAACTAAATGATAAAGATTGTGTGAAAAATTAGTTTTTGATGCAAATATTGCAAAATTGTGTGAAATCCTATCAAACTTTCTTGCCAGATAATGAAAGATTAGTCTCCAAGATTGGAATGTATCAAGATTGTCTAACGTCCTGCTGAAATTCTTGTCTTCTAATTGTAATTATGAGTTGATAGTAAAGACTGTATTGCACATTTGCAGATCTGACATTGACTTCCAAGAATTTTGCTTACAAGTGCTATTTGAGTGTGTAAGCAAGGACAGGCCAGCCCTATTACAGGTGATGGATGATTCATCAGGCAAATGATTTTTACCTACAGAAAAAAAATATTCTTAAATGATGGACAGTAAATGCTGTGTTTTTGAGCGATGCAGTTGTGTAGTTGCCATGGAAAAACTTTCTTGAACATTTGTTCTAACCTGTTAAGAAAAATGTTATCTACTGAATATTGTTGTTGTTACACCCCAATTCTAGGTGCATGTGTGATTGACGCCTGATGTGTTAAAACTTTTCATGGAGCTAACCATCTGGACATATTATCCTTTTCATAGCAATGCAGGCGTCATGTATATAAAGCTTAATATAACATAAGGCTCATCAGCCTCATCATAATCATGAAAATCTAACCTATGGTTCTCAATTCATAGAATATCTGAAAATCATTACAAAATGAAAATTTCATAAGGGACTCATGTCTAGACTCTAGGCCACCCATAATAATGTCATGGAACCTCTATGATGTACAAAAATATACTATGCACGGGGCACATCCCGAGACTCTTCATTTTTAGTGTTGCGCTGGTGTCAACATGACATTAGTGTGGATGTGTGGACATGTACCGGATTTGGTCAATCGATTTTGGATATTATCACCAAAACCAACGGAGAAATTCAGGAAAAGTACCTATGACTTCTGGAATCAAAACTAAACTTAGGGGAAATTGATGAAAATAGAATAACTTGTATGCGGTAATTCCTATGCCCTTTTTGGATTTTCCTTTTGATCAATATATTTTCTCCTTGAAAGATGACCCTGTATATTTTCTACATATTGTCTCGTAATTAGACAAGTAACTCTATTTTAAGCTGAATCCCAACACCTGTATCTGGATTTGTACTTCCGAATCTTAAAATTTAAATAACGAAGCGACCTCTAGATCCATACCGGTACCTGAAAAATTTAGAGCTCGTGTCACCAACTTTGGGCGCAACTATATGTAATAGAAAAACAATGACATCGCCCTCGGGTGTGAATATAATCATACTTAATGTCATTGTCTTGCATCAAAAGTGGGATGAGACGCGAGGAAAATCATGCTTAAGTGATTGTATTATCAAACATAAAACATGTCCTAAAATTAACTAATAATATGTTATCACATTTATGCAATACCAGCATATTGTGGAACATGTGGAACATATCATATCCTTCGTATCTGTGAGAAATAAAGACTCGAAAAATATTACTAAGATGCGTAAACTAATTATCAAATTGAGCCTATTTATAGACAATACATTACAATCTTTTCGCATTAGGATACTATAACATTCCCCTCAAGCTGATGCATATAAGTCATATGTAGCGGGCTTATTACACATTCTAATATATAGAAGAGTGAAGGGAAGCATGAGACGGTCGTCATGCTCGCTTCCTCCGTGATTTTATCATATTACCTCTAATTAATTATTATATGTCATTTACGTATTGAAAAATTAATATATTTAAAAAAAAAGTAATATATATATATATATCTCTGCTTCAGCTGCCTCAATCATAATTTTACTATTTCATCCCTAATTAATTATTATAAGTTATCCGTTTATTAAAAAAAATTAATTATTTAATAAAAAAGGTAAAATAAATTAAAAAAATGATAAATTAACTATTGATGTTTTAAATTAACGTGACGTCTTATGTGAGATCCGCTTAAATTTTTTTCATATCTATTTTAATTTATAGTAGTTTTGCTATATCACTTCTAATAAGTTAGTATGAGTTATTTAAGACATGTCCGCTTTACTGCTTCAATCGTGATTTACCTATATCACTCCTAATTAATTATTGTGGTCACCTAAGCATTAAAAATTAATAATATTTCTTCAAAAAAGTAAAATAAACATAAAATGATATGTCAACATACAAAATTTGATTGACTATCGAAATTATATTAGTGCCACATAAATTGAGATGAGACAGAGGAAGACATAAAGTAACGAATGTTATTTGAAAATGAGATAAAATGTATTGTAAATAACAATATTAAAACTTAATATAGAAAAATTTGATTGACTATCGAAATTTTATTTGTGCTACATAAACTGGGACGGAGAAAGTTTTATTGAAAAATTATGTAAAAAACATCATAAATCAAATAATTAACAACTTAAAAATTTAAAAGAGATAAAATATTTGGTTGACTCTAGAAATTAAATCAGTGCCACTTAAATTGGAATAGAAGAAAAAGTATTATAAATTATAGTAATTAAAAACATAAATAATTTTAATGACTTATTATCTAAATTTTATTTATGTCACATAAATTGATACAAAAAAATAACGCATATTGGGCCCGTGCTAGTACGAGCCATAGTGTAACTTATACAAGTGCATGTGAAGGATTTGGTGAAATATTTGCCAACTGATCACTCGATTTCACAAATTTTATATCTATATTTCCTGGAGTATTTTTCTTTGACAAAGTGACAGCCAACCTCAATGTGCTTAGTCCTTTCATAATATACTAGATTTGATGCGATATCAAGGGTTTCTTGGTTATCAGATTAAAGTTTCATCTGTTTGATTTCTCCAAATTTTAGTTCTTTGATCACTTGTTTAATCCAAAATAGCTCATATGTTGCGACAATCATTTCAATATTCTACTTTTACATCCAAGTGAGCAACCACACTACGTTTTTTACTCTTCAATAACACCAAATTAAATCCTGATAAAACAGAATATCCGGATGTAGAATATCTATTAGAAGGTAAGTTTGTTCAATCAACGTTTGCATGTCCAACTATTTGCTTGTTGCCTCGATCCTCAATCCTCGAAGAGTAGTCCTTTGCATGGAGATGACTTTATATGTCACAGATGCAGACAACTGCACCCCAATAACTATCGTATGGAGAATCCATAGCCTAACTTGCAACACTCACAGGAAAAGAAATATTTGGTCTAGTTAATGTGAGATAATTCAACTTACCAACCAACCACTTTTATCTTCCACGATCACTGAGTGGATCCCTCTAATTTGGCAGGAGTTTATTCGGATCAATACAAGTGTCTTGTCTCTTCAAGAATGTCTAAGACATACTTTTGTTTACCTGATCTGGACTGATCAACCTCGACAACGAAAAAATACTTCGATCTGTCGAAGTCTTTAGTCCTAAAATGTTGCTTTAAATAAGTGATATTGTCATACCATCTTGATCATTACGGATGATAACGAGATCGTCAACATAAACCTTCAAATAAATAAACAAATTTAGAGCAACATGTTGTCAAAGTAAAGAGTGATCACTTTCAATACAAGTTATGCTAAGGTCCTAAATTATTGTGCTGAACTTCCAGACTAGGCTCGAGGAGAAGTTTTAGGCCATAGAGTGACTTGCAGTATCAACATACAAGGCTACTAGACTCCACTCCGAAACTAAACTAAGTGGATGCTTTATATAGACTTCTTCCTTATGGTCACTGTGGAGAAAAACATTCTTAATGTCTAACTGACGAAGAGGCCAATGGAAAACGACGATTATAGCTATAGATAGGAAAGACAGGTAAATGCTACTTTAGTCACGCACATAAAAAACGTATCGTTGTAATTAAGCTCAATATCTAAGTATACCTTTGGCTAAAAGTGAGCCTGCCGAACCAACTTTGATTGCATAAACCCAACAATACATTTAGCTAAAGGAAGAGGAACAAACTCCTAAGAACCACTAGTTTTTAAATTAGACATCTTGTCGATCATAGTCTATCGCCATTCTCAATGAGAGAGTGCTTCACTTGTAGACTTATGGATGGAAGCTGTCACAAACCGAGACTACCCCTAGTTGTAACACGGTACTTAGAACCACAAGTAATCCCAAGCTACCCTATGAACTGACATGATACTTGAGCATCTGAATTAAATTAATTATATAAACTATATTTGCTGTTGTAAGAAAACTAGAGTACATGTGATACTAAAAAGGTTTACAACACAATAAATCTGAAAGAGGAACTTAAATTACATGAGTGACTCTGACTAACTGTCTATGAAGCCTCTACTATACTGACTATAGATAGTTGGGACATGACTCCAACTACCACTAATCAATACATATGAATAATTAAAATTGAGTACATGAACTACATCTGACTGGAGATTCTCGAACTAGGAGAATTCATCACTTGCTGGCTGGAAGCTGCCAACTGTTTGATTATGATGTGTGTGCTACAACTGGTACCTACATTATGAGACAATGTAGCATATAGATATATATGTGGATCAGCACTTTGGAATGTACTGAGCAAGTGGGGGTAAATGCAATAAGTAAAACTGATTTCATACATAATTTTAAAACATGCATGCTAAGTGCAAGTAGACTCCCTAAAAAACTGAAATAAACTGAAAGCTGAAGTATCTTTAAACATGAGAAACAACAGTCTGATAAGCTGGTGAATCACTACACTTAGTTACTTAAATCTTTACTTTTGTAGAATAAGTAGAACTAAAGCTGGGATATGGTATAACACGAATACTGTATGTAAATCTCATGTAAAGTTGGACATGCTGTATAACACGAATACTGTATGTAAATCTCATGTATAGTTACTGAGCATGAAAAAATGAACATGTAAAACTGAGAATGCAAAACCAAGCATAAACGTATTTTTCTAAAATAATCTGTAATCTGAAGGACTAAAATCACCTGAGCTGAGACATACTGAATAATGACTGAAATTGTGGGAGGTATTATGTAATCGAAATGCCTCAATCTGAGCTAATTGAGGTCCAACCTGTAAACCCAGTTGGAAGGGTATTAGTATCGTGCCACGGATACTAACACTACCTATGTGGATCCACTAAACTGTTGTCCCGAAGGACCAGGGTGTCAAGCCTAAACTGACGGGTGACCCCTGAAAGAAAGGTAAGCCTAAATTAGCGAGTGACCCCTCATATCCTATGCTGGATACGTAGTTCTGGAACTTAGGGACTGCTTCTAATGATTCTGCCTAATCTGGCGGGGGAGTCGCCATCCCTGTATTCGCTCGATGCTAAATCCTACTTCCAACTTAACTGACACTGGTACTGAACTGGACTAATTTTAATTGCACATTATTTCTAATGGTGCTCCTCATGATTACATCAACTGAGTAAAATAACAATAACTATGGTTTAACTGAATCATTACTTGAAAATTTGAAATCGTGTTAAACACATAGGTATCGGGTGTTCATAACCCGCCAACACTGAATGACCATAAAATACGGTAATAAAGCTTTAAAACTATAGTATGGAATCATAGTTCAAAGACCCAAAACATAGACATTTCATCAAATATGTGAGAATCATGAACTTGAACATGGGGATGTGTTAAGTATGAGGAAAACAACATGATTACATGGCTAAATTCATAGTTTGGGGATTTAACATGAAATTCACTTGAATATGACATGGGAAACTGAAATTTAAAGCATGAAGCAACCTAACTTTTCATGGGATCATACATGGACATGAATTGAGTTTAAATTACTAGTGAACGCATGAATTTAACCCATTTTGAACATATGAAATTCCATAGTAAATGAAAAACTCCTTATTTTAATTAAAAGAAGGTTTTTGGGTTCAATGGGTGAAAGGGATCCATTGATGAATACCCCGCATACCTTAATTGAACGAATTCTTGAAGAAGCTTGAAATTGGAACTTGAATCCTTGATTTCTTGAGGAAGAAAGCTTGAATCTTAGGACTTGAATAATGAACTTGTGAAAGTAACCCTATTCTTGATGTTTTCTTGAAGACTCTTGAATTTTGAAGGATAACCTCTTGATTTCTTTTGGAAAGAGTTTAAATTTTGTTCTTGGGAAGGAGGAAGGTTTACATAAGGGTTTGATAATGAAAAGTGGGCAAATAATGCCCTTTGGGGGCTTTAATCCGTCATTTGGGTGCTTGGGGGCAAGGGGAAATAACTAAAACGCCCTTTGGTCTTGCATTTTCGTATGCAGGAGAACTATCCTCCGCGTCACGGTGGTTGACGCGGTAACTTAAGCCTGTGTCGCGGAGCTATAGCGGCAGCTTACTGTTTCTGACGAAAATGGTCATAACTTTTCGCTCGGGTATCAGATTAAGGAGAAATTGGTATCGCTGGAATGCTAATTCAATTATCTATATTTTGGTGGGTTTTGAGCTGCAAAATTCCATATATGTCAAAAGTTATGCACATTCGAAGTTGACTCTTGTAGAATCGAATACAAAATTTTGGCTGAATCAAAGACTCTTAGCTCAACCTTGCTCTAAGTGATCCCTATGAACATTTTTCACCTCATAAGCACTTCACCCACTAGGATAAAGATCATGATACATGTATTCTAATATAAATCGTGGGATTTGAATTTATACACGCAGGAACGACGGTTCAATTTCTAGCTCAAAAAATGTAGTGTGTTACAGAAGCAGAGGCATACTTCTCCCTCGCCTCAGGCCCCACCACATGTACTGAAAAGATGTCTGAGAATAATTCCTTGGTGAGTCATAAACTATTGATATTGGAACGATGAGCATTCTAAGGAAGTATCCCAATGAAAAGTATGAATTAAAATATCAAATTGATTTTGTGTTGCAGCACAAAAACTCTTGAATATAAAAAATAACTCGGAAAAAATCTTTTATTAAGAAAATTCAAGTACATCTTGGATAATCATTAAGGAAACTAGCAAACTAATGAAATCCTAAATGTTAGACCGACTCTACTAGGGTCTCAAATGTCAGAAAGAACTAAGAAAAAAAATTGATTTTGCACGACTCTCAGAGCTATGTGGAAAGTTAGTGCAAGTGTGTTTCCCCAATTGACATGACTCAAAATCTAATGTGGACAGACTGGATAAATTAGACACCATCTTTTGTAGTTTGAATAACTCAGATATCCCAAATGTTTGTAAATTATGTCTGGAGGATCGGTAACTGGACATGCTACGAAAGAATTATGAGAGGTAAGGTAGTAAAGGCCTTGTGATTCAAGTTCTACACCAACCATTCGTCTCGTACTCTGGTACGGCATTAAAAATTCATCAAGAAATATTATCAAGGCACAAATCAAACGAGTGACAGATGCAAGATTAAAAGGATAACTAGAGACATAAAGATCAAAGTTTAGAATGACAGAGGATTGGCTTGTTCAACTCATTTTACTTTTGCTTGGATCCCATTGTCTAAAGTAACAAAGGAAAGAGACTGAATAAACAAATTTTGAAAGAAGTGATTATAACCAGAAATATGATCAGAAGTTCCGGAGCCCACAACCCATGGTCCAAGGGTACTAGAAATGTGCAACTGAGGCTATGTGACGTCTACTTACTTGAATAATACTTAAGAGACTCAGTATGTTCCTCTTCAGATAAGTAAACCTGTAGTGTCAAACTGAGAAACATGAGCATTCTTGGGTAGTCAACTGTGCAGAGAACAACATACCACACATGTATGTCTAGGCGTCCATGCCTACTACAATAACTACCCTTGGGTTGAGATCCTCCAAAATAACCTCCTCCTTGTCAATTCTTCATGAACTGTGATGTTCGATTTTCTAGTCTCCTCATTAAGGGTTATGAAGTAATCATAAGACTTGAATTTCCAACTCCCATATTTTTTGGAATAAAAGCGTCAACTCTAAGTGACATGGTTGGATTGGAGAGAGTTATCGACAAATAATGGAAAGAAAGTTCTGAAACACTGTTAGAAAACACATATTTTCGGTAAAATAGATCTGATTGAACTAAAACCCAAATTTGGCTATCGGAATCTGCTGCAAACTTGTACGAAGTGCTTGGAAGGTCCACACGACCTCAACTGAAGAGGAACAAAATCGACAATCAGAACAATGTTGTATTGCTAGAAAACAATTTTCTGTCGACCATTTTCCAGAAAAAATTGTGGGTCATTGTCAGAATCAATAGGCAACCTCGACATAAAAAGAACTGACTTGAAAAAGTTCTGGATAATCATCTCATGCACCAGCCCATGACTTTACTTGCTTGTCGAAACCCTAGCCTTTGGCAATACTTGCAGGGCCCTTTGCTGAAAAATCTTACTAGGGTTTGATCTTCGGGCGATGACAGATTGTGTCGACCAACAGATTGTGTGGTAGTGTTGGTTTTTACACTACACCAAAGGAAAAACGATGACACGAATAAGTGGTATCGTTGCTGCAAATTAACGCATAGTGACTGTATTTTCTTTTCCGAATGTTTCTCACCAGTGCTCTGATACCATGTGAGAAATAAAGACTTGGAAAATATTATTAAGTTGTGTAAACAAGTTATTACACTGATCCCTATCTATAGACAATATATTGAAATTATTTCAAATGTAATACATAATACTGTTCTAACACTATTCTTACTTTATCAAAACATAACCGTACAATTTTTGGGAGTTCGTGTAGACACTTACATAGAAATTAGAATAGTGGATCATGTATACATCAGTTGGTGGTCTTTCTTTAATACCATACTTCAAAAATTATGTAATCTCACCATTTCTTGGTAATAGAACATAGTTGCCATTTAGAAATGGTCAAAACCATGATCCCAGCGTGTGATTTTGATAAGCATCACCACCTTTTTGGAAAGCAAATATCCTCTTATTTAAGAATACTACTAAAACATTTCTTTATAGAATATAGCTCCTTTTACCCTTTTTTGTGCATCTAAGTATTTCACAATCATGGTCTATGAAGTCAATGTTTCATGTTTACTCTTCAATTATGTTTGCCTCTTATGCCCTCATTGAGTCATTTCAGGAGTTAAAACATGGCATAAGCTTGTATACATGATCATAGGTGAAACCATAAGTTTCATCATATTCATAGCACAATATCATTGCAATCATAGTTGAAAGCATAAGTAGAGTTACTTTATGAAACATTGACATATAGTACCATTATCATAGAAAACATGCTTCTTTCTTGTAAATATTTCATCATAACACCATATAGCACCTTAAAAGATTACTTTTTCATAAACATTGAGCCGAACCTGCATTCTCTTGCGAAACAGTTTCATAAACATTTTAGACATGCATTTTGAGGAACCACGTTTCAGGAAGGTAGATCTCAACTTACCTTAGATTTAATCTAGGTTTATCAATACAATCCTTTATATTAACTTGACTATTTATGCTATTTCGATCATTAAAATACTCAATTAGTAACCTCAACTCTTTATCAATTTTCCAACAAACGAACCAACGTTCATTAATACCCACTCCTGGCCATACTTCTCCTTGCTAATGAGTGCAATTCTGAAGATGCGAGACTAAACACTTGATGTTCACTTTATCATAATTCGTTTTCAATTTCTGTGTCCATATATTTGTTATTCATGCTTATGATTATTAATCTTGAACTACACTATACTTGCATTTTTCTCCATTTGTGCCTTTTTCATTAAAGCCCATTCTTTTTGTGCCCTTTGCACTTAAAACCCCGAAGGAGTTTTTTTTTCAGATATTTGCTTTTGTAACACTGACTCCAACCCATGAGGTGCTCTTGAAAGTCTGATGCACCAATGACTATGTACCCCATGCTTTTCATTGACAACCTCCTCTCATTAAACCTGCTCCTCCTGTGTATATCTCCATAGCCATCTCATGAGTAGGCATTTGATGTGCAGAGCCATATCCTTGATTCCTAGACCTCCTTAGTGTTTTGGAAGTAAGGCTTTTTACCATTTCACCTTATGGAATTTGTCCCCCTCACTACTTCTGTTTCAGTTCATGTAACCCATTTCCCTTTTAGTATGCCTAAAAAAACATGATCCTTTTCTAAATTTGGAAACAATTTAATTGGAACTTTCCATTTTTTCCTAAATTAGAAACTTCTATAGCCACACAAAAGCTATGGTATGTTTAGGACCACACTTTCAAAAGTCATATAGCCACACATGTTTTGGCGTGTTTAAGACCAGAAGCTCCAAATGTCTTCTCTTTTTTTTTTTCCTTAAATTTTGTGCCCAATCAAATAGGTTCACATGAATTGAAACGGAAGGAGTACCACGTTTATGGAGTGAAAGCAAACCCAAAGTATCATTATGACTCAACTTGTCGGTATATTTGATGCCTTGGTTGAATCCCTCCCAAGGAACCCAAAGCCCTTCAAACTGTATCTGGAATGTCTTTCCCTGATTGACTGGTATTTATAGCCCAGTGTTGCCTCCTGCAAGCCCCTTGAGTCTGCCTTGGGTACTTCTCTTATGATTTCCTTGCAACAATGACAACTTCCATTGTCCCTTGTAAACTCTTCTCCCAGGCTTCACCTTCTCGTGATGAGCTCCAATCGCAAGCTCACTTCAGTGACCCAGAGTCTTGTGACGGGCTGGTGATGGCTGTAACTCTCCTTTCTCATGCTCTTGGCTGGGGCACCTCCCGTAACATGAGGGGATCCCAAGAGAGCCCTATAGCATGTTCTTCTTTTTAACTTCACATCTCGTTCCTTGCTCTTTTATCAGCCTAAACCACTTCCAAATCATAACACTGGTATTTTATCATGTCGCCAATGTGATTCTGTTTACACCTTGGGGATACCTTAATCAAGCTGCTAGGGTCGTGATTAGTCGTAATTGACGTTTAAAACTTAAGGTCTTCAGTTGCTTCTCATAAAGATTGTGTTACTTGTTCTCCTTGTTCAGAAGCTAATATTAGTATTTGGAGGCAGTCATTTGACATTTGGAAAATATGCAGGTTTATCTGTCGCTATACACTACTATTGGTTCCATGGTTGATCGGGTTACTAGTAGTTCCAGCAATTTACAGGACACACTCTTCATCTCAAGTCTGAAGGTATCTGTTTGTTTTGTACCTGATTAGCTGGCGGAATCTATGGATTTTTTTAAAAGTGATATTGTTTCAGATTCAAAATTCTCTTTTAACTACCTGCTTAGTGTGTGGGCTTGCTATCTTCGTATTTTTTTTAAAGTTAATATGATCACTATCAGAAGGATTTCTTTATTTACGTTCAACTTTTTGTATGGCAAATCTTTGAGATTTCTGTACACTCTGAATAAGATTCGGAAGACAAATTGTTTGGTTACATGCGTGAAGTCATTTATTTGCGAGTTGCAGAGTATGTGGGCTTAGATTTGGTACCAAAACATGATAACCATTAATGAATAATAAATATTTCTAACCATAAAGCCCTAATACCATCTTTAACTTCATTATTTCCTCTTTATGAACTAAAACTTATGAAAAGTCAAAAAGACGGATGATTATGTTCTTCTTTCCTAAAAAGACGGGTGAGCCTATTTTGGCAAGTTTATATCATACCATTGGTCAATGACCGTTAACATTTCCAACTCTGTAAAGACCTCATACGTTCTTCAAGTTTATCAGTTCATCCTTGTGAAGTCCTGTAAAACTTATCCAACACAAGTCACTCAGAGAAGATTTTATTGTGGGAATTAGATTGTACCCTTAAAAGTGAATGCTTTTTGATCTGGTCTCCTGATTGCACTTATGCTTTACTGATGCTGAGGACTTTCCTTCTAAGCTGCATATTACCTTTTATTAATATCCTTGATATCCATCTTTAATGGATTATTGTATTCCATTCTGCCTGTACAGATAGCACTGGCCTACAATAATGGTTTGCTTAGTAAAAGATCAACAAGTTCAAAGGAGGGAATCGTGCAATCAACTTTTCTTGGTTCGGTAAAGAAGTGGGTGGAGAAGATCCTTAGTTCATCTCTGGAATTTCAGGAATTTTCTACGTACATCAAGTCTGGAAGATGGCCAACTGAAGATTGTGGGAGAAGAGCCTCTACTCTTCTTTCTTGGTATGTACAATGGTATAATGTGCCATCACCATTCGAAGTTAAAAGAGCTTTGGACAAAATCAACGCAGTTAGCACACCCTCTTCAGTCCCTCTTTTACATTTGGTGTTCCCTAGGACTGATGTTACTGTCCTCTGTGAGATCAACAGAGTAGGATTTTGCTCCCGGGGATGATATTGGAATATCCTCTCTAAATTTTATTGTTGTTGTAAGTCTATATTCTTAATTATTAATTTGTAACGATAGTATTGAGTTAAGGGACGGTAATTGAGGTATTTTTGGTAGGATATACAACTCTTCACTGTTTGTTTGTTTTTAATTGTTTATTTATTTATTTAAAAAATAGATCTTATCCATTTCTACTCAAAGAGCATGGACCCACATGTCATGACAACAAGTAAATCAAAGGTTTTCAAGATACCCATTTCAACGGCGCAAGAATGAAGATAGTATCTAATGAAAATTTCACATAAAAAATGCTTCTCAAGATGTGACACAACATCCTCAAAGATTTTCCCAATTTCACTATGCAACTTATCTTTGCTTGTTTATCCTAATTAGGAGTGAGACATCACCATTCACTCTAAGGCATTGATGACATTCTCATGCAAAAGTTGATTCATACTCGTACAAGACATTTTAATTTCAAAGGAGCACAAATATTGAAAGAATTTTTGCTCACTCACAAAGAAATTCAAGTACAACAACTAGAATTATAGACTTGCCCTTTGTGTTGTTCGCCACTAGTGTAGACTTACCAAGTTTGAAATCACCAAAGACTCGTGGGTGCAGATGTAGGTTAAGGTGCGGGAAGGAATGTATGGATCAAGTGACTATAAAACGTCCCTAGATGTAATCACTTATATCCCCAAGTTTTTCAACTTTTCCACCTTATTCCCCTTCATTTGTTTTCCTCGTTTCCCTTAATCTCTAGCTTCTTTTTTGCCAAACAAATTTAATGCACAACTTTCGTCATTCACTTGTTAAGTTCTTTCATGAGATTTTCTAACCTTTAGCCATCCACGACCCCTCATTTGTCTGATTTCAGTTCAAGTTCTACGAGCTATGCTATTTGACTTTGTTTTCACGCATATGTCTTGTCTCACAAGCAAAT
>NW_025827037.1:0-38753 GCF_002878395.1 Capsicum annuum | reverse complement strand
GCTATTTGACTTTGTTTTCACGCATATGTCTTGTCTCACAAGCAAATGATTAGACAATAAAGCATACACCTTTCTTGATCAGTTCTAGCATATGTCATCTCTCCTCCCTCCCCAACTAAATTTGAATCACTCTTTTATCATTCTCACAATCATATGCAACTACTTTGCCATGCTGCATGAAAACATAACCCAGTCCCACCCAGGACGTATCACAATAAACAACAAAACCATCAGTACCTTCAGGTAGAGTCAAGATCGGAGTCGAAGTCAATTTATCCTTCAGCTTCTCGAAACTACCTTCACAAGCATCAGACCACAAGAACTTCACTTTCCTCTGAGTCAACTTAGTCAATGGGGCAATAATAGAACAGAAAATTTCCATAAACCTCCAATAATAACCGGCTAAACCCAAGAAGCTTCAAATGTCGGTTGTTGTTGTTGTAGGTTTAGGCCACTTCTTAACCACCGCAACTTTCTATGGATCTACCATGATCCCTTCACTAGAAACAATATGACCTAGGCAGGTCACAATATTCAACTAGAACTCATACTTTGTGAATTTCACATACAACCGCTGATCTTTCAAGTTTTGCAACACAAGGTGGAGGTGATCAGCATGATTCGCCTCACTCTTGGAATACACCAAGATATCATACAAAACAATTACGAACAAATTCAAGAACTGATGGAATACTCGACTCATGAGGTCCATAAATGTTGTTGGGGCATTAGTCAAACCAAAGGACATCATCAAAAACTCAAAATGACCATACCGGGTTTGAAAAATAGTCTTAGAGATATTCACTTTCCTAATCTTTAACCGATGGTAACCCAATTGAAGATCAATCTTGGAGAAACACTTAGCACCCAGAAGCTGATCGAAGAGAGCATCGATCCTAGGAAGCGGATAGTTATTCTTCACCGTCACCTTATTTAACTGGCGGTAATCTATACACATCCTTTTTATGCACGAAAAGAACCGAAGCACCCCAAGGAAAAACACTAAGGCGAATAAAACCCTTACCTAAAAGATCTTTCAATTGCTCCTTGAATTGTTCAACTCAACCGGAGCCATTCTATAAGGGGGATAGAAATCGAACAAGTGTCCGAAAGAAGATCAATCCTAAAATCAATTTTCCTATCGGGAGGAACACTAGGAAGATCATCAGGGAAAACCTCAGGAAACTCACAGACCACAGGGACAAAATGTAAAGAAGGACCTTTGAATCTAGAATTCTTAACATGCACTAAGTGATATAGACACCCTTTAGAAATCAACTTCCAGGTACTAAGATACGAAATGAATGTTTTCTTAGGCACTAGGGAACTACCTTCCCATTTAATCACCGACTGCTTGGTTAGTGAAAATTGACCCTTCGGGTCCGACAATCAAGTGACTCATAACACGAATACAACCAATCCATCCCTAACATCACATCAAAGTCTAATATGTCCAACTCTATCAGATCCATCAAGGTCCCTCTACTATTAACAGACATTACACAACCCCTATAAACCTTTCTAGCCATAATGGAGTTGCCCATCGGGGTGGACACATAGAAGGGATGCAAAATACACTCAGGATCAAAGCCAAAATGAATAGCCACAAAAGGAGTCACATAAGAGAGGGTAGACCCAGGATCAAGTAGACAATGTACAATACGAGAGAAAAGTTTAAGAATACCAGTAACAACATCGAGGGACGCCTTAGAATCCCAATGAGTGGCAAGAATATATAGAAGGTTCCAACCAGTGCCGGAGCCAGAAACAGAAGTAGCACCCTTTGGTGCAGGAGCTGACGAGGTAGCAACAAGGATCTTATTTTCCCCAGAAGTAACCCTAGAAGGACAATACCTCTGCATATGACCAATATGACCATATTTAAAACACTTGTTCCTTTCTTCTTCACAAACACCACGGTGCACTTGACCACAAAATCTATAAGGGGATATGATAGAGCTGACTGAGCCCTACTAGTCTGTGGCTGAGCACCCTGCGCCCTGGGAATAATACTATTCTGAAAATAATGATCACCCGGCAGCTTCAGATAAGGAGTACTAGTCGTAGAGTAGGAACCAAAATTGTCCTACTTCTTCTTAGACCATTTTCTACCATCTCTACCACTCTATTGCTGACTTTTATCCTGATTTAAATACTGAAACTTCATGTTCTACCTTTCACTCGTCTCCGTCTTCTTCTTCTTTTCCTCTTTCACTTATTTCATATATACCATATGTCTAGAGATGTCCATGCCTTTGATCAACAAGGAAACCTTGCTCTCCAAGATTAATTCACAAGACAACCTAGAAGCAAACTTTCTTATTTTAAATCTCATGCTAGACACCAATTTCGGAGCATATCGTGATAGGTGATGATACTTCAAGGTGTATCCTTTATTGTCATCCTACTTTGCTTCAAGTTTAGAGGACTCAACCTTATAAATTAGCCAACTCTAGTAACCTTAGAAGATGGAGCAACAGAAGCAACATGCTTAGTCTGAGAGGCCACCAACTGAGGAAGCAAATAAATTGACTGGCAAAACTCAACATTAGACACGCTAGCTTGAGGTGCCCAAGGAGGCCTAGGGGGAATTGGGAGAACTCCACTAAGGCAATCAGAGCAGCGACCCTATACCGATTCTGAACTCTTTAAATGGGACAAGCTCCGTCCACATTGTCCTATGATCGGACAGAAGAGTTTTCACGAGCTTCAGATCTTTTTGGAGGTATGATTTGAAAAATGAACATACGGAGATTAAAGGAGATTTCAAGACCTTAGACTCTATATCTCAAAATAGAACAACCAGAAAGGGAAACATTTCTAAATACCTCGTAGCTTCTCCATTATAAGTGCGCCACGCTACACACCCATAAAAAGACTCTACTTGACACGACTTTATGGACACCTAATGTCACCAAACCTAGGCTCTGATAACAACTTTGTCATGACCCGAACTAGGGCTTAGCCGTGACGGACATCTCCAATCCACCGTGGATCGGAGACCACCCCTGAACCTAAACAAACACCATACACCACTCAACAATGGCTGAATTCCAAACATATAACAAGATAACACAAGATAAGTTTATAGAATAAATGATATGTCTATAACCGATAATCAAAAATTGACCAAAAATGTTGTTTGTGCATATGATAGTTTTTATCTATTTTCTATTATTTGCTCTTCTTTCATTCTAAAATTTTACTAAATATTAACATAAAGTGTTTATATTTTTGACACATATTTACTAAACAAGTAGAAACATTTAGATTCACAGTATAATATATGATAATAAAAGTTCACATAATCGGATATAATCATTAACATAAATTTAAACATCATTCAGTTTTACTATAAAATTCATAAAGTGGATGACAGAAATAGATAAGAACCTGTTGATAATTAAAACAGAAGATTCAAATATTGTCACCGGAAACTTGAACAGAAAACTCCAACTTCAGAATTTCACTTTTTCCTTCTTTGTTTGTCTCCTTACAAGTTTTCTCACTGTGTTTTTTTTTTCTCTCTGTTTTATGATAATTTTTTTCAGTGTTTTTCAGATGGTATAGGAATAGTACATAGTTTTTGTCTGGGTGAGAAAATTCCATTTATACAGGATTTTTGATGGGGCAAATAGGGGAGGGAACAGTTATTATCAGATAGGGTAGGTAATTTAAATTTTAAAAAATAAAATTTCCCACTTCTTTTTTATTTAATTAAAAATAAATAAATAAATCTATTAATAATAAATAAAGATAAATAATAAATAAATGAGTAAGATAATAGAATAATAATAATAGCAATAATAAATATAAATACTAATTTATTTATTAAAATTTAGAAAACAAAAACATATATTATTATTTTTAATATCTAAAAATTAACTTTACTTAATTATTTACTTCTTAACTAAAATTTATAAAATTAAAAATAATAATTTAAATAATATTATATTAAATATAAATATAAATACCGAAAAATAAGTTAGAATCCGAGGAGGATCAAAAATCACGTGTCAACATTTTTGCCCCTCTTTGTGTGAAATCTCAAAGAGTTTTCATACAAAGAAATAGACAAGATATGATTTTTGACGCTCCAATTATTTGAAAGGTAAGGATAAAATAAAAATTAAAAATAAAAGTAAAATGTGACCGAGTCCTGATTTTTGGATATCCTACCTATCCCGGGTTATAAGAAAATCAGGTCACGAGTAGTTCAAAGGTGATATGGAGTGAAAGAAAAAATAAAAAAATAAATAAATAAAGTCGAGTGAGATTCCATCGAGTTTTCGATTGACGACTTCTGCTTTTACATTCAACTGACTAATAAAAATCAACAATGAAAAATACAAGTAAAAATTGCAATCTCTAGAATCTTAATTCAAATCTTCATGACTTGAACTTGAAAATTCACCATATTCTTCAGGCGGGCTCCTGACTTTCGATTTCTTCACCCTGTTCTTCAGGCGGGCTCCTGGATTTTGCTATTTCTTCACCCTGTTCTTCAGGCGGGCTCCTGAACTTGCAATTTCTTCACTCTGTTCTTCAGGTGGGCTCCTGGACTTGCAATTTCTTCACCCCGTTCTTCAGGCGGGCTCCTGGACTCAAAGTAAATAATGAAACAAAAAAATAACATTCAATTCTTCAGGAAGGTCCTGGATATAAAATAAATTTCCATTCTTCAGGAGGGTCCTGAGCATAAAAATAAATTCCCATTCTTCAGGTGGGTCTTGTCCCATTCTTCAGGAGGATCCTGAACATAAAATAAATTCCCATTCTTCAAGAGGGTCCTGAGTATAAAAATAAATTCCCATTCTTCAGGAGGGTCCTGTCCCATTCTTCAGGAGGGTCCTAAACATAAAATAAATTCTTATTCTTCAGGAGGGTCCTGAGCATAAAAATAAATTTCCATTCTTCAAGAGGGTCCTGTCCCATTCTTCAGGAGGGTCCTGAACATAAAATAAATTCCCATTCTTCAGGAGAGTCCTGAGCATAAAAATAAATTTTCATTCTTCAGGAGGGTCCTGAACATAAAATAAATTCCATACAACACAAATAAAATTTTTTCCTCAGTTTGTACTGAAAAAATTTATGTGTCACTGGATCTTAATATACCTCGCAAAGAATAAATTTTATCATGACCGAGATCTAGTTTCGGATGTTGTAACCACTCTTCTTGCATTGAGAGAAGTGTGAAATTGCATTTTTTATCTGAAAATAATTATTTCATCTCTGTTCCAAATAAAGAAAAATTGTGAATTTTAAAAAATGTGGTGGTTGGTTTGTGGCATTTGGCTTTTGAAGTGGCCGCTCTCGCACTTGTCATGCTCAACTCTTTTCCAATCCATGATAATATTCATTGAATTGTTATGCCTCTAACTCAGAATTCTGACTACTGAGATCCTCAACTCAAATCATATTTCTGTTGTATGATGCTTCTGAGTTTAACTTCCAATACATCCCTTAGATTTTCATGAGTTTAAAATGGTTAAATCACAATCATCTTGAGTACCTTACTTTTACTTTGAAATGTTATCTATATGCATCGACCCTTTGTCTTGCTTTGTATCCTTAAAGGAGTTGGTAGCGAGTTTGGAGTCTTTTCTCATTTGACTTGACGTGAATTTGACTCAAAAGACAACGAAATTTTTTTGTTTAATGACAAGGACACAAAAAATCAAAAATTAAAATAAAACAAAAAGCAAAAGACAATGGCCATCTCTTTTTCAAAATAAAGAGAAAACTTATATGAATGTAGAAACTGATTCTGGTGATTATGACATGCATTTTGAATCAAACAACCAGATCTACCCACACCAATCATTACAACTTTTGTCCACTTATTGATCTTGAAATTAAGTCAATCTTGAACTTGTTCTTTCTTGATAACAACCTTTCTTCGGCTAGTGGAACCTCAATGGGTTTTTGTCAACGAGCCTATATCCTTTTCATTTCTATCTCAGCTCACAATTGTCTTTATGGTGCCCAAAAGGGTTTTCACCAATAAGACTCTCTCATTTTCATTTTTTTTTAAAAAAAATAAACACCAAAAATATGAAATATCATGCACTCATAACATTTTTAGCCTTGACATTCTCAAAGATTGATCTGAAGGTCTTTCTTTGGTTGTAACTTGGCTTTTGGATAGGGGTTAGAAAGAAAGGTCGGCATGAGGCTCAAAAATTTATATAACCTTGGGTGAAACATACAACTTTTGGAATCGACTCTTATTAAGGAAATAAATTTTTTGCCCCAGTTTTATCTCATTCTGAGTAATTTGAATTTTCTTTTGGTTGGACCAAACCCCAGAGTAGGGATGCCTACGTATCATGTCATAACAAGAATCAGGTCAAACGTAGTTCAGAAAATATCATTCTCTTGTTTGATTTTAATTTTTGATTGATTTTTTTTTTCAACTTTTTGTTTTTTTCTGACTTTAATTTGATTCCAAAAGAGGGGTACAAAAAAATAAAAGCTCAAAGGGGTAAGCAAAGGTTGATATATTATTCGGATAGTAGAACAAAATGCCTTCATCATTTCAAATCTTTAAAAATGTAAGTACAAAACATACATAACATAATTGTACATGAATATCATACATAATATCTTTTAACTGCATCAGCATTGACCGGCATTCCTTCTATTTTGCCTTCTATATCAGTCAAATATAACGCACCATTAGGTAACACTTTCTTCACCATGAATGGTCCATGCCAATTAGGAGAAAATTTGCCTTTGGCTTCAATCTGATGAGGTAGGATACGTCTTAGTACCAACTGACCAACTTCAAAATATTTGTGACGCACCTTTTTGTTATATGCTCGTGTTATTCTCTTATGGTACTGTTGTCCATGCATACTGACGTCAATTTTTTTCATCTATCAAGCTTAATTGATCCAAACGAGTCTTGACCCATCGGTCCTCATCAATTTCAGCTTCTATAACTACTCGAAGAGATGGAATTTCAATCTCTACAAGGATAACTGCTTCAGTTCTATACACTAACAAGTAAGGAGTTGCACTAATTGAAGTCCGAACTGTAGTACAATATCCCAACAAAGCAAAAGTTAACTTTTCATGCCATTGTCGGGAACCCTGCACCATCTTACAGAGTATTTTCTTTAAGTTCTTGTTGGCATCTTCTACAGCTCCATTCGCTTTTGGACGATAAAAAGTTGAATTCCGATGCATAACCTTAAATTGTTGGCACACTTCTTGCATCAAATGACTATTGAGATTCACAGCATTATCCGTGATAATTATCTTTGGAATGCCGAACCGACAAATGATATTGGAGTGAATAAAATCAACCACCATTTCTTGGTCACTGACTTGAAAGTCGCTGCTTCCACGCACTTCTTGAAATAATCAATAGCTACCAAGATGAACCTATGTCCATTCGAAGCTTTTGGTTCAATTGGTCCAATTACGTCCATTCCCCAAGTCACAAAAAACCATGGAGCAGTGATTGTATGCAACTCAGATGGAGGGAAATGTATTAAGTCTCCATGTACCTGGCATTCATGACATTTATGAATGAAATTGATAGAATCTCGCTCCATGGTGAGCCAATAATAACCTGCTCGGAGTATTTTCTTTGCCAAAACATACCCACTCATGTGTGGTCCAGAAATCACAGAATGTACTTCAGTCATGATTCTTGAAGCTTCTTTAGCATCTACATACCTCAAAAGTCCCAAATCAGGAGTCCTTATACAAGATTCCTCCACTTAGGAAAAATTCACTAGACAAATGTCGAATGGTTCTCTTTTGATTACCATTAGCATGTATAGGATATTTTTCAGTCTGAATATATTCTTTGATATCATGGAGCCATGGCTCCCCATCAAGTTCTTCCTCAACCACATTATAATATGCATGTTGATCATGAATCTGTATATGCAAAGGGTCAATATAAGTTTTGTCGGGATGTTGAAGAATCGAAGATAAGGTTGCCAAAGCATCAGCAATCTCATTATGAGCTCTGGGAATGTGGTTGAACTTTATTGATACGAATTGTTGACAAAGATCTTGCAAACAACCTCTATATGGTAAGAGTTTCGAATCATGAGTCTCCCAATCTCCTTGGATTTGGTGGACTAATAAATCTGAATCTCCCAATATCAACAGTTCTTGAATCCCCATGTCAATGTCTAATCTCAATCCCAGAATGCAAGCTTCATATTCTGCCATATTATTGGTATAGTAGAATCGAAGTTGAGCTGTTATAGGATAATATTGTCCTGATTCAGAATTAAGAACTGCTCCTATTCCTACTCCTTTTACATTAACAGCTCCATCAAAGAACAACTTCCAGCCTGAATGACAATCTTCAGAAACAAACTCATCAACATACAATACCTCTTCATCTGGAAAATAAGTCTTCAATGGCTCATACTCCTCATTAATAGGATTTTCAGCTAAGTGATCCACCAAGGCTTGAGCTTTTATTGCAGTTCGTGTCACATAAACAATATCAAATTCTGTGAGCAATATCTGCCATTTCGCGAGTTTGCTTGTGGGCATAGGCTTCTAAAAAATGTACTTTAAAAGATCCATATGAGAGATAAGGTAAGTAGTATAAGATGACAAGTAATGTTTTAGATTTTGGGCTACCCAAATTAAGTCGCAACACGTCTTCTCAAGAAGAGTGTACTTAACCTCATAAGTGGTAAACTTTTTGCTGAGGTAGTAGATGGCTTGTTCTTTTCTGCCCATGACATCATGTTGGCCCAATACACATCCAAAAGAATTGTCTAACATAAACATGTACAATATTAAGGGTCTGCCTGGATCTGGAGGAACCAAAATAGGCAGATTCGACAAGTATCTCTTAATTCTGTCAAATGCCTCTTGACATTCTTCAGTCCATTCAACTTTAGCATTCTTCTTCAATAACTTAAATATTGGCTCACAGGTTGTTATAAGTTGAACAATGAATCTACTGATATAATTCAACCTTCCAAGTAAGCTCATCACCTCTGTTTTATTTTTTGGTAGAGGCAGATCTTGAATAGCTTTTATTTTTGAAGGATCTAACTCAATCCCACGTCGACTGACTATAAAACTCAAGAGTTTTCCGGATGGAACTCCAAATATACATTTTGCTGGGTTAAGTTTGAGATCATACCTCCGAAGCCTTTCAAAGAATTTTCTCAAATCTTTGACATGATCAGATTGCTCTCTCGACTTAATAATCACGTCATCTACATAAACTTCAATCTCTTTGTGCATTATGTCATGAAACATTATGGTCATTGCCCTCATGTAAGTTTCCCAGCATTCTTTAGTCCAAAAGGTGTGACTCGATAACAATATGTCCCCCATGGCGTAATAAATGATGTCTTTTCTGCATCTTCTGGATCCATAATAATCTGGTGATACCCCGCATAACAATACACAAAAGATGCAAGATCATGTTTGGCATAATTGTCCAACAAAATATGGATATTGGGAAGTGGAAAATTATCTTTCGAACTCGCCTTATTTAGATTACGATAATCAACACACATCCGAACTTTGCCGTCCTTCTTTGGAACAGGGACAATATTCGCCAACCAAGTAGGATACTGAGCCACTCGAATGACTTTAACCTCAAGTTGATTTGTCGTTTCCTCTTTAATTTTTACACTCATGTCAGTTTTGAGCTTTCTTAGCTTCTGCTTGAGAGGAGGAAAAGCAGGATCAATTGGCAACTTGTGAACTACCAAATCAGTGCTCAAACCGGGCATATCATCATAAGACCACTCAAAGATGTCTTTATACTCATGCAAAGCTTCAATTATAGCTTTCTTTTGTTGTGGTTGAACATGTACACTTATCTTAGTCTCCGTAATATTTTCATGATCTCCTAAATTGATCGCCTCAGTTTCTTCTAAATTGGGATTTATCTTATTCTCAAACTGTTTGAAATCCGTATTCAACCTCCTTATTCATTATTTTAAAATTAGATTGGGTTTTTAAATCTGGTTGACAATTCTTCATGTATGTCATATCATTAGAATCAGCATAGAAAGAACTGTATGATAGAAAATAAATAAATAAAAATCAGACTAAAAATAAAACGAAGGGAAACTACGCTTTATTAGAAACATAGATAGAAAGAGTTTTAACCTAAAATACTAGATTTAAAGTTCTGAATTACAATCCTAGAATAATTTAAATTATAGAAGTAAAAACAAACAAACTACTAAGACTGTAAGAAAAACAAACAAACTACCAAGACTCCTTTATAATAGGGAGTGGAGTGGCCTCCCAATTGTTAAGCTGGACATCAGGGCCGACAAACTACATATCTGCATTACTGGTACCTTCCCCAATTTCAACCATATCAGCTTCAATGAACATATTCTGAAAAAGGTTAATCAACTCTGTACCATCATCATTTATTGATTCTGCAGCAGGTAACTTGGAGGATCCGACATCATTGAATTTGATAAAAGATTCATGAAGTGGCGGTATCGGCTTGGTAAGTGACCATGACTCTTTCTTACGCTTTTTAACCTTCTTTATATCTTCAGCATTAGGCTCGTATCCCAAACCAACAGTACCAAAGTTTTCATAGAGGTTTACCGGATGAACTATGCCTTGCAAAAACATCCCTAGACCTTTTTCTGGTTCGAAACCATACTTCAACATTTCATTCACTACCATAACAGATGCAGAGGACAATTGTGGTCTTGCGATGAGATTCCCCTCGAGGATATGCTCAACAGCCACTACCTCAAAAGCTTGATGAATTAACATATTGGTAGTATCTGCTTCGATGGAAGAAATAGAGTAGTCTTTATACATGGATGAGTCTCCTTCACCATGAACAATTATATCTTGCCTTTCACATTCGAATTTAACCATTTGATGCAACGTTGATGCGGATGCTTTAGCCCTATGAATCCATGGCCTTCCCAATAACATATTATATGAAGCATCAATGTTCAGCACTTGGAAATCCATAGCAAAATCCACAGGCCTGATTGTTAATATGAGTTCTATTTCACCAAGGGCATCAGTTTTTATCCATCAAAACCCTTGATGCATACATTGTTAGGTCGAATTCTCTCCACATTAACATTCAACTTTTGCAAAGTTGACATAGGACAAATATTAGCACCTGATCCTCCATTAATTAACACTCGAGTGACGATGGAGTGTTCACACTTTACAGTAATGTAGAGACCCTTATTATGTCCAGTACCTTCCACAGGTAATTCATCGTCTGAGAAAGTAATCTTATTTGCTTCAAGGATCCTTTCAATAACTTTTTCCAGTTGATTCACTTTAATCTCACTGGGAACACATGCTTCATTAAGAATCTTCATTATAGCCTTGCGGTGTTCCTCTGAATATATCAATAAAGACAACAAAGAAATCTATGTTGGTGTCTTCTTCAACTGTTCTATAACAGAATATTCTGGCAATTTCATTTTCTTTAAAAAATCTTCAGCTTCTTCATCAGTAACAGGTTTCTTGAACGTCATTTGTTCTTCACCGCCTTGTTTATTCTTTCTTAAATCTACTGGAGCATAACATCTTCCGGATCGAGTTAATCCTCCTACTTCATCTACATCTTCAGTCACTTTTTTCCCCTTGTACATCACCATAACGCGATCATAATTCCAAGGGACTTCCTTGGTATCAACCATAGGCAGTTGTGACACTGGTTTAATAACAATAGGAGCTACGGGAGCTCCTTTTATGATTAAGAGAGGCTTATTGGATCTTTCGGGAATAATGAGTTTCGTCTTTATTTGACTTGACCCAATATTTTCTGAAATCTCTTTCCCCATCACCAAGGGAGCATTCGATGATTTGGGTTTTTCTATCACCATCTCCACTTCTACAGGCTTTTCTTTTGTCAATCTACAACATTTGCTAATTTTTCCAAATCAGTTTTAATTTTAATGATCGGCTTAAAGAAAATCATAGCATCTTCACCACTGAGTATCACTTCGAGCATGTTTGTTTCATTATGATCTGGCAGCGGATTTTGATTGATATTTGGAGCGCCTGGACTTTCTACCATAATCTGTTGGGTATTAATCAACTCTTGAATTTCTCTTTTCAAATACCAACATTTTTCTGTGTCATGCCCTGGGGCATCAGAACAGTATTCACATTTTCTAGAATAGTCCAAGTTCTTCGGAGGAGGATCCGGGATCCTTCGCTCAATTGGGTTTAGAACATTCATTTTCTCAGCCTATGAAATAAACTGGTGTAAGATATTCCAATAGGAGTGAAATTATCTTTTACCATGTTATCCCTTTTGAATTCTATTCTAGGCTGAAAATTAGACCTCGAAGGGCCTCTTTGAACTTGCAGGGCCATTGGATGATTTTGGATTACTGGTGCACGCCACTGCAGGTAAGAAGGTGCCCAAGCATATGGTTGTGCATTATAAATAGGATATTGGGGAGATGGAATGAAATATAATGGATTCTGTACGTATGGTTGACGTGCACTTCTCCAATTTTGTCATGGACCTGTCACAATAGTTGCTACATCCTCTTTTCTTTTCTTTCCCTCGAAACTTCCTGTACCACTTTGAATTGCCTGTGTTGTTGCTTTCAAAGCGGCCTGGCTGATGATTTTTCCTGACTTGATTCCATTTTCTGCCATCTCTCCAACTTTGATAACTTCAGTAAATGTGCTTTCGATAGTAGAGAGCAAATGATGGAAATAATCAGATTCTTGTGCTTGCAAAAAAATATCAATCATTTCAGATTCTTTTATCGATAGTCTGACTCTTGAAGCCTGCTTTCTCCATCTGACGACATACTCTCAAAAACTTTTGGTCATCTTTTTTCTCATGTTAGCAAGCGTAGTGTGATCTGGCACTATCTCTGTGTTATATTGAAATTTTTGAACGAAATCTCGAGTCATATTATCCCATACGTGCCAACGGGAAATATCTTGATCGATGAACCATTCAGAAGCTATCCCTGTAAGGCTTTCTCCAAAGTAAGCCATCAATAATTCTTCTTTTCCTCCTGCTCCCCTTAATTGATTGCAAAACTTTTTCAAATGAGCTACAGGATCGCCGTGTCCTTCATATTTGTCAAATTTTGGCATTTTGAACCCTATCGGCAAATGGACATCAGGAAACATACATAAATCCTTGTATGAAACACTTTTTGGTCCACCTAATCCTTGCATATTTCTCATGCTCTGCTCTAGGCTTCTAACTTTTCTAGCCATCTCCTCCTGTTCCCCATTCTTTGCAATCTTCTCAATCACAATAGAAGTATCGTGTTGATGAACATGATAAGATGGATTTTAGGATTTGAAAGTCACTTCAGGAGGATATAACATATCATGACTTAGTTTCCCCATATTCTTTGGTACTGTTGGTTGAGTACCGGCAATAGCTGGTGCTACAGAAGTAAAAAGTGGGTTATTTGCGACAGACGGATTTGATGGGCGCATGGTAGAATTACCAGCAACTCTAAACATATTAGCAAATGGGCCAAATCCTGGTGGGTAAAATGGATCACGAGTTTGAGCTGGGTCAGAATTTGGATCATTTGAAGTTGAAAGTCTAGGGATTGAAGAAGACGGGGCTTGTCCATTCAACCAAGCTTGGTACATCTCCGCCATATGTTGTTTTAATGACTTTATTTCTTCCATTGATGCTACTTCCTGCGAAATCAACTGATTTTGCTCTTCTTCACTATCAAACCCTATACGTTCTCTGTGGGTCATTTTTCTTTTACCCTTGTATCTGGTGTTATATAGATGTGATGCCAGTTTAAACCACAAACCAACCACCAATAACTTTATCTTCTTGTGACCAAGTAGCAAACAGGTGAATGTTATATATTTAACACATTATAATGCCACGTTATATGTCATGCTTCTATATGCATTTTCCAACCTATCATGGAAGGCTTTGTGTTTCATCCCGGCTTTTTAGGCATATTTTTTTTTTCAAAAATTATGATCGAACCCTTTGGAGGGTTGCCTACCTATCATGCCAGGACATGAATCAGATCTTGCGTAGTTCAAGAGGAATTTAGCAAAATTGTTGTCTTTTTTTATTGAATAAAATATTTAAAGTAAGTGAAGTAAAACATATGTAATATATATAGAAATAAACAGTCAACTTCATTACATTCTATAATATAAATACGACAAAATAACTGACCCAACTCCCAAAATAAAACCTACTAACTAACATCTGAAAGCTAAAAGACATATATCTAAACAAGAAGTTTTAAAACTAAAAAAAATAAAAAATTATGACAAAGAAAACAACTATCCCTTCAAGGAGACTTCGGTTTAATATGTCCTCCCAAACTCAAATATATGTTCTCCAATGAAGTAGTGAGACACTGTACGAAAGCTGGTAATTGTGCCAAAAAGTCCTCACGATCCAACTGCTGATAATCCAAACCCATTCTGGCAGTGTCCTATGCTACATGGCGGACCTTTGCTCGAAGGGAACTGAAAGCCTGATCCCATTCCTGGGCCTGTGGATCTCGGAAATCAACCATCTCTCTTGCATATTGTTCACGAGCAGAAGCAACCTCCAACTACTCTCGTAATATTCCTTTTTCACGGATCCACTGAGATCTCTCTCGATCAAATTCTTCTTGCATATTCTTTTGAACTTCTTACAGTTATTGTCGGCGAGATGCGGCAAGTTCTGCAACGTGTGAACCCTAGTGGTAGCAAGCTTGATTTTTCCCCGAAGTGCAACCTCAATATCTGCTGACTTAGCTTTCTCTTCAGCAAATTCTCTTTGTTGTTCGTCTATTTTTGCCCTGGCATTCTCTAATTCTGCTCTCAAAGCTAGGTTGGCCGCATGATGTTCTCGCATGGCTCTCTCAATTCCTATCCTGATTGCAGCTTCCTGATCTATAGGTCCCCTAACCGATCTTTCTGGTCTGACTGGCGGACTCGACTGTTCTTCAAACCATTCACGATAATCTGGGTGTACTTCTCCTTTCTCATGCTCTATGACCATCGTTTTAATCCCCATAATATGGCAACCCTCCCAAATCTGCTGGGCCAAATCTTCTGGAAGTGAAATCTCTAGTCTGACCTCAAATACAACTCAGTCATGTTTTCCGTTATGAGAATTATTTGACGTCTTCCTAGCTAACGTAGAACCCTCAATGGAACATACGGTCGAACACCTCTAATACCCATTAATAACAACAATGAACGAATGGCAGAACTATATATGACTTGCCTCCAAGGGAACCAATAGAGATTCCAAGTGATTTTATCTGCTGTCAAAGAACGAAAAAGCTTAACCCAATCTACAATTTCTTTTGGACATTTATATTTCTCCATCCTTTCCTCGTAATCGTTGATGAGATTAAATCGCTCGGGATCGAACCTTGTCAATGTAGGACATTGATAAAGATGCTCCACAATCCACATCTGTAACAAGATATTACATCCCTCGAAAAAACTCTTTCCCTTCTGACAAACAGTCAAAGCACGGTAAATATCGGCTAGGATCATTGGTACCATAGTGTAATATTTCTTAATCAGTATCTGTACCACTCTCACTAAATGAATATTAATTTTTTCTTCTCTTCTCGGGAAGACCATAGTGCCTAAAAAGGCTGCCATGAATGCAAATCGTCTTTGAATTTTTCAAGCCTCAAAACTCTCCTTATTACAAAATTGTTTACCGTACTTTTCAAACCCCTCTTGCCTTCCGTATCTATCATACAAAAATTACAAGGAAACCCAACCTTTTTTCATTGATTCTTTTTTCGTATTCCATATGTTCATGAGCTTGCAAAATCTGTTTATTGAAATAAGTCTTGGGGCTATAAGTTTTTTTTGATGCATATCCCCATATCCAACATAGCCCGCTATTTCTTCTAAAGTAGGTGTCAACTCAAAATCTGAGAAACGGAATACATTATTCTTTAGGTCCCAGAAATTCAGTAATGCAACAATCACTTCCCTATTAGGGTTGATTCTCATGATACTTGTCAAAAAACCCAAATACTTATGTATCTCATCATAATCAAATGTATCCATTTCCTTCCACCACAACCAAAGCTGCAAAGGGGTACAATCCACAACCTGAAGCGGTACACTCCCATCTCTCTTTCTCTTTGGACGCTTTCCATGAACAGGGGGGAACATTTTATACCTATTGATAGGGACATAAGATTAATAAATATCTAGACTTAGAAATAACTTAATTTATTAATTTTGAAAAGAATTTATAACTTAACTTGTAAAACCTAGTGCGACCATTATTTGGACTTAGTTGCAAAGAGCAATTTTATCAAAAATCAAAGAGAAAGAAACAAGATTGATAATATTTTTTAAGAAAACACTTATTTAAATTGACTCTATCAAAAACTTTGCTATAATAGACTTCTAGACAATTTTATCTATATGTTTGAAGACAATATTCCCTAAGTACAAAAATAAAATAAAAGGACTCAGAAATAAAGAAAAATAGAAAAACCATTTTATGTATGAAGTTGTATAAAATTTTCAGTCTCACGACCCTAAAGGTTCAGGACTGTTAGAATTGATTTTTTGTAAAAACTTAGCCTCATGATCCCTAAAGATTCTAGGCTGTTGAAATACATATTTTATTTTTATTTATTTTGTAAACATTTAGCCTCATGATCTCTAAAGATTCTGGGCTATTGAAATATTTTATTATTATTATTATTATTATTATTATTATTATTATTATTATTTTAAAACCTTAGTCTCATGATCCCTAAAGATCCAGGGCTGTTAAAATATATATATAAAAATTGGACTTGAGAATTAGAAAAATAATTATGAAAGTAATCATATTTTCAAAATATTCCCCAATAAATCCATGAATAATTTTTCAAAACATACGGTCGTATCCTAGGAAGGACTTCCTACATATCCCACTAAAATGTGAGAATCAGACCCTCGTAGTTCATAAAGATTGTAAAAATTGTGTTGCTATATATTTTAAAAAAAATTCTTTATTTAAAAGTAAAAATTTTCTTTCAAAAATGATTGACTAAATTTGAGGATAAATTAATCTCTTGCATTTTAAAATTGCCTAAAGCCGGTCAACAAATAAATAGTCTTCCAAGCAAATGTCAAATAGCACGTAGGATGCACATGTTGGTCTTTAGAAATTAGGTCACCTACCCTAGACAGACTCGGCCCCTGTGCCGAGTCCCGCTAAGTCAAATGCATATGATGCAAATAAAGCGGTACCTAATAGGGATAACCAGATTTTGAGTTTTCAGTTCTTCTAAGTTTATGCCTAATAGGAATAGGTGTCTAGACTGGCTTACCCGAGTGGACACTCGAGCCGGGGAGGGACAACTTGATCGGTATCAGGGTAACACCGCCTTCGTTGTCGATCCAAACCTCTCCTAACATGTGTGACTATATTCTTCACCAGGTGCCTTGACACTTCGGCTATCTCAAAAAGAAGGTGGGATGCATATGCTGCATTCCCTCTATCCTATTTTAGAGACTCAGAGGCAGTACGTGAGAGAAGACAATATATAATACAGTTCAAATAATATCAAAGTAGTAAATGAGCAACAAGTAGCACACAAGGCCAACAAACACAATATCAACAATAATTAAAGCAAATATAAGTCAATATATAAAGCTCGAATTCTAGTTTATTCCCCAGCAGAGTTGCCAGAGATGTCACACCCTTTTTTTACTCGAACGGATCCGAGGTCGAAGGGTTTTTCCAGTTAAAGTGACGATATTGAATAGGGATTAATTTATTAATAGAGTCGTCACTTAGAATTGAGTAATGGTGTTCCAAGTCACCTTATTAAATCCCTAATCAAAAGGAAATGACTCTTATTTGGTCTGCGAAAATAAAAGACCGGGTAAGGAATTCTGTTAACCGAGGGAAAGGTGTGAGGCACCCCTCGAGTCCCGTGGTTATAGCACGGTCTTTTTTATTGACTTATCTTGACTAAAACTATTTTTGATAAATTATGTTGAGGCCTAAGTTGATCATTTTAAAACATGTCTATTATCTTATATATAAATCGGTAAAAGTTAATTTTAGAAAAAATTTATGAAGGTGCATTATTGCATCCTTGAAATTTTAAATGTCTTGAAAAGATGCGTACGCCGCATTCTTAACTGAGACGAAAATTAAAACTGTGTCTAAAAGTTATCTAGCGTTAGAAAACAATAACTTATCTCTTGTAAACTCATAATAATTTATTTATTCGAAATGTGATTTGACCTTAAAAGAAAATTTGACTAAAGTAGTTAACTAATTAACAATTAAACTTTAATAGTAACAATGAATAAAATTATTCATTTTTTTGAAGTTGAAAACACGTTTTGATAATTTCAAAATAGAATAATAAGATTTTTTTTTCACCATTTTTAAAATCTTATTTTACTATTCTGACTACCTTAACTATCAAGAGATTTGATATAAAACAATTCCACTTTCTTTTCATACTAAAGTCTCGACACAGAACATAACAAAATAAATAACAATACAACAAAATACTATCCGGTTTCAAAAGATTTTGCTAGAGAAAGGAGAAATTCCAATCAGATCTATCAGTTGTTGGCCAGAATCAATTAGTGAAGGAACAAAAATGGAGTTGTAACAATTTTTAATGGTGTATCATCCGGAGAAAATAGTATTTTCAATGATGATTCCTTTGTTTTACCGGCAAGCTGCAATAAAAAAAAGGATGATAATGGTCGGAGCGGCGTGGGGAAGGGGAGTCGCGGGTTGGCGACGGGAAAGGGGAGAAGAAAGGAGGCGGAGCGTGGCTAGTTGATTCTCGTCTATGGAGTTCCAGCCAGATCTGGCCGGTATCGGAAAAAGGGCAACGCCTGTGGCTAACGGAAGTCAATTCCGGCGAATTTCGGGGATTTCCAACGAAAGGGTTGATAGATTTTATTGTTCCTCGCTACATTCTTCTCTCGTTCTTTTTCTATTACCATTTTTTCATTTTTTATTTTTAGTTATATCTAAATCCAGTGTATCAGTGTATAATAATATGGATGTAAATAATGCGTGATGCTGTATCAATAGTGTGTTGAATTAGAGCATAATGTAGTGGATATAAATTATAAAAAAATAATGTTGTTTGTGCATATAATAGTTTTTATCTATTTTCTATTCATCTGCACTTCTTTCGTTCTAAAATTTTACTAAATATTAACATACAGTGTTTATATTTTTGACACACATTTACTAAACAAGTAGAAACATTTAGATTCACAATATAATATATGATAATAAAAGTTCACATAAACGGATATAATCATTAACATAAATTTAAACATCATTCAGTTTTACTATAAAATTCATAAAGTGGATGACACAAATAGAATAAGAACCTGTTGATAATTAAAATAGAAGATTCGAATATTGTCACCGGAAACTTGAACAGAAAACTCCAACTTCAGACTTTCACTTTTTCCTTCTTTGTTTTTCTCCTTACAAGTTTTCTCACTGTGTTTTTTTTTCTCTGTTTTATGATAATTTTTTTCAGTATTTTTCAGATGGTATAGGAATAGTACGTAGTTTTTGTCTGGGTGGGAAAAGTCCTTTTATACAGGATTTTTGAGGGGGGAAATAGGGGAGGGAACAGTTATTATCAGATAGGGTAGGCAATTTAAATTTTAAAAATAAAATTTCCCACTTCTTTTTTATTTAATTAAAAATAAATAAATAAATCTATTAATAATAAATAAATATAAATAATAAATAAATGAGTAAGATAATAGAATAATAATAATAAATATAAATACTAATTTATTTATTAAAATTTAGAAAACAAAAATATATATTATTATTTTTAATATCTAAAAATTAACTTTACTTAATTATTTACTTCTTAACTAAAATTTATAAAATTAAAAATAAGAATTTATATAATATTATATTAAATATAAATATAAATACCGAAAAATAATTTAGAATCTGAGGAGGATCAAAAATCACGTGTCTACAGACCAAATATATCCAACCAACATCTTCCAATTCCACAGTAATCTGACAAAGCCTCTATGCAAAAAAAAAAAAAATAAAATCAATCTTGGTCGGGACATGTCCCCGACTCTGACAATGACAATGATAACGTTAATAATAATGACAACTCTCAATCTTAATCAGATAAGAACTAATGAAATGTCTAAGTCTTCTAGAGAATAGAAGCTCACCACTTTACCACAACGAACCAAGCCGATCCACCTAACTATGTGCAAGAAAAATAGAGGTATCTTAGGTGCTTGCATCGCGTAGGGATACAACGTTTGAATATGATTAGTAGGATGAGCACTAGCATATAACTCGGGAATAAGTATAACATAATGTCGTAATCAATAGTTCAAAACTGATCAAATCCAACGCACATAATCAAATGCATATATATATATATCACATGTCGGGATAGGGAACGAGGCTTAACATGCACTTTAAAACTTTAGCCTGAATTATGCATAAGAAGTCACCCACGGGCTATATGGGCACAGCTCTTCCTCAGATAAAAGGGCCCAGTGCGTGTAGCCACACGAACCAGAGGATGTACATATGCACCATGGGGGACTCGAACCTCCCGGCATACCAAGGTAACTGATGCACCCAATCATACAATGTAATATAGGGAACTCAAACCTCCTAATTATGTGAGAATAACAAAGGGGGACTAGAACTGCCCAGTTATGTAGACCTTGCGTTGGCAGTATTGGTCCCTTGGGACCTCTAGTTTTACGACTCAGCTACACAACCCTCATTAAAGCCCAAGTAAATCATTTATCATATATTCTTATTCATGGAACCATGATACACATTTAGGCATACATTGGTTGTATCATCATACCAACTATACTTGCAAGGTAACATCAATATGTCAAAACAATTCCATTATTTTGGGAAATTCATAGCCCTCTTGGTTTAATTATGCATTAGCTTGGGGAATTACACAGCCCCATAAGGTTCAATTGAAAATCATTGTGTTTTATTGACTTTTCACATTATGTAATAGTTCAAGAGTAGTTCAATATGCATACTTTTCACATTCAAAACCAATTTCGTGATATGAGGTTGAGGTCATTACCATTTCAAAAGTCACAAGTTGGGGGAAATAATAATTCCCCTCATTTTTTCACCATACCCATGCATCCCACAAGTTCTAAACCATAATTAAAGCATGAATAGTCATAGGTAAACCATAGGAAACATTGTTAAACAACAAACATTCAAAATACTCAACCCGTGTTTAAAAAACATCATTAATATCATATGAACAACACTTTAAAACATATACTTTAAATAAATTAGCCATTAGGGAAAAGTAATATGCTTGAAATATCTAAGACTATGGAGAGAATCCAACCCTTGAGTCCTTGGATGACCTACTTCTTGAAAACCCTAAGTATTGATGCTTGAGAGACTTGAGAGAAAAGAAAGAATGTTTGGAGTGGGTTATCAATGAAAATATAGCCTGAAGTACGTTTATAGGTCATGGGTTATTATTGGTATAAGGGGAAATGTCTAAAATACCTTATTAAAAAGCTAGAAAAATAAAATGTCAGTCGTTACGGGTCACATAACGACTCATTATGACTTATCTCTACGAGTTGTTGTCAAGACAGTGTCGCTAGGCACACACACTGTTGGCCTTACGACTCATATACCATGGATCGTAATGAACCCTACAACTCCTGGGGTCCAGTCGTAGCCAACACAAAAACCAATACACATCCTACGATTTGCACAAAACAACTCGTAATGAGTCCTCACGAATCATAGTGAGTCACTCGTACCCAGAGATGAACTTAGCCACACACACTGTTTAGGCTACGATTTGATTCCAACGACTCATCATGAGTCTTTATGGCTTGTGTTCGCAAGTCGTACTCAGGACAACAACTCAAGCACCATTTACGGGACACCTTATGACTAGGGTCATATGACCCATCAAGACACCCTACGACTCATAGGGTGAGTCATAGTCAGGATAGTGAGGAATTTTTTTTTAGAAATTTTAAGGACCAAAATTCAGGGTGTTACATTCTCCCCCCTTAGGATCATTCATCCTCGAATGATGGTTTAAGGCACACGTTAGCATGATTTAACGTATAAATACTCCCACACTTACCTTTAACAAAAATACAAAATGAAGATGTTAATTTCTCACATATAACTTAAGCACCATTTTCCAAAATAAAAAATAGGAACGGATACTTGGATATCATGTCCTTTTTGGCTTCCCAAGTAGCTTTCTTAAATTTTTGTTTCTCCAAAGAACCTTTACCGAAGCCACGTACTTCATACACAATTAATAGAATTGTCGATCCAAGATCTCGACTGGAACTTCCTCATAAGATAAGGAATCCAAAATGCCCAAACCATCTAAAGGAACAACTAATGGAGGATCACCTATACACTTCCTTAACATCGAAACATGGAAGAATGGATGAATGAAAGCTCAAACTAGAAGGCAACTCCAATTCATACACAATACTGCCAACCTTTCTCAAAGCCAAATACGGACTAACATAACAAAGACTAATCTTCCCTTTCTTCCCAAACCATATCACACCCTTCATGGGAGACACCTTTAAGAACACCCAGTCACCAACCTTAAACTCCAATCCCTTCATCTTACATCTGTGTAGGACTTTTGGTAACTTTAGGTAGTCTTAATACTATCCCAAATCACCTTCACCTTCTTCATGGCTTGGTGAACCAAATCAGGGTCGAATAACCTATTTTAACCAACCTCAAACCACCTAATAGGAGACCTACACCTCCTACCATACAAAGCCTTAAACGGAGCCATACCAATGCTAGAGTGATAACTATTGTTATATGCAAACTCTATGAGAGTCAAGTAATCAACTCAATTAGAGGCTAGGGTTTCTACAAGTGTTCTTCAAAGGACTCAAGAGTCAAGTTTCATTCCATGAATTTTTTTTTTAAGGCATGTACTCCTCCTTCATTGCTAGTTCTAACTAAAGTCATGATTTACTGTGTTTTAAACCTTGGTTATGAATCATAATAGGTGGTTTTGGAAAATCAATGTTGAGAGTTTGATGCTTATTGATGAGTATTGTTAACTCTTGAGTTAAACTATTTTTTCACCTATTTTTGGAGATGGTTTGCACATGGGTGCTTGTAAGTTATGGTTTAATAAATGGGTCATTGGTAACCCTAGCTTGATGGTTTAAATTTTGGTTTAGTCTTGTTAATGGTATGCCATCAACATGTTTGATAAAATGCTTATGGGAATGTTTTTACTATATTATTGAACTTTTATTGAAACTATTGCATGGTACATGGGAATCACTTAAGTGAATGAAATAATGAAATTGGTTTGAATGATGAAAGTATTGTGGGGTACATGGAAATCTCCCTAGTATGCTTAATAATGTAACCTCTGGGGTACATAGGAATCCCCTAAGGTTTGGCTAAAGACATTGCTTGCAAGCTATAGTCGGTACAATGATACCACTAATGATAGCCTTCGTTAATAATAAATGAAATGGTGGTTTAGTTGTGTGGTAATGATTTTAATTGGGCAATAATAGTAGCGTGTATTGCTTCTAGTGTCATCATCTCTACTTCATCTCCTTTCTCCTAGGTGTAGTTTTGGTTATTAGCTTGTTTCTCTCATCATTTGGTATCAAGAGCCATGTATTAGAGTTGTTCCTACAACTCTAAGTCTTGGTTTGTTGTTATCTTATAGAAAATCTTCACAAAAAAAAAGTCAAAAGTCCAAAATTACCAAAAAAAATTAAAGTGTTTAGTCTTGTCTTTGATAGTAGATTCGAAACTTACAACTAAGATCTACTAGATTTTTGTTTATTTTGATAGTTTCTAGTGCTAGATCTTTGCTTCCTAGCACTAAAAGAGTCTAGATCTAAGTTTTGGGCAAGATCCAATTGTTTTTTGGCATTCCACCATTGTTGAAATTGTGTTTGAAGCTTTTAAAGGTGGAATCTCATTTGGCCTGTGGTATTTGTGATGTTGTTGATTTGTTGTTGGTTGTGCTTGGCTTGGCGAAGAAACCCTAGATCTAAAAGAAAATTTGAATTTGGAGGTCATTTGCCTTATGGTCAAACCTTGGTCAACTCTTGAATATTCATGTCGTTCTTAATCTTCATATCTTGTTAAAGAAGAATATTCAAAGTTCTTGTTTGATCAACAAAAAGAAAGAAAGAGAGTGAAAAGCTTGTTTGTACAAAGAATATTCCCTAGCATATTCTAAGTCTTCCAAAAGAAGAGGAAAAAAGGGAATATTAAAGTACAATTGAAAGTACGAGGGGAGGGGGTGCCAATTCATTTCAAATCCATTTGAACTTGAAAAATACATAACACTGTAGGAAACCCTCCCTTACAAAAACAAAGAAGGGGTTCCTACAATGTTAGGTATTTTCATATCGCATAACTTTCCCACCAGGGGGCAGATCTCTATGTAAGTGATGGGGTGATATGACACCTGCAAACTTTTGTTGAGACATTGCGTATACATGTATATACAGAACAAATTGTATAGATAGAATAAGTTGCACTTGAAATAACAAAAGTCTTAAGGTGCCACCGGCGAAGTGTCAAGTTGCTCACCATGGTGGAAGGAATTCCATGTAATATCCCATATTTTCGTGCTAGAATTCTAACCATCGTTTCTATGCGTATAAGCTCTAATACAAATGATTCTCATGTGAATACAAGTTGCATGATCGTTATTCTAGTCTATGAAGTAGTTTAGAGGTGAAAAATGTTCATAATAATGAGGTAGAACAAAGTTGAGCTAAGACCAATTGATTCGTCCAAAGTTTGACATTCAATTCTATAAGGGTCTACTTCAAACGTGTATATCTATAAATGTACATGGAATTTTTCATTCCAAGACATATCAAATTGTATATAATTGAATTAGCTTTCCAACAATACCAATTTCACAAAAATTTGATACCGGAGCGGAAAGTTACAGCCATTCTAGTGACCAATAGCAAAAGGCTATGAGCAGGGCGCCGCCCTGGCTTGAGCAGGGATTTAAGCAGGGCGATGCCCAGGCTAGAGAGGGGTCTAAGTAGGGTGCCGCCTTGGGTTAATTTTCAGTTTCCTTCTCTGACTCATTAAGGGTAAATGTGATAGTTTTTAACCCCATATGATATCCAACACAGGATTAAACTCCCATAACACCAAAATAAGCTCTCATTCACCAAAATTCACCAAGAATAACCTATAGGGTTTCAATCTAAAAATCCAAATATCTCAAGATTCAACTGTAAGTTTTCAATAATTTTTACATATTCTAAATCCTCGTTACGAAGGATACGAGGGACACCCAAAAGTTCGTGAATAGCATTACGTCATTCGAAAAGTCATTCAAAGTTTCAAGTTTGAGGTATGTGAGGTTATGAACACGAACACCCTTTCTTTCTTGTGCCCAAAACTTGAATTTAATTTACAAAGATACATGATTTTACATGTTTTTCCATGAATTTGAGATATTAATTTATACCCTATGTTGTTGTTCAGGAGATTATGATATTTCTATATGTCTAGAAAATAAATTCCATGAGTTTGATGTTGTTCTGCTTAAAACTGAAATTTCCAGATTTCTAAATGAATTATGCATGTTTATGATATAAAGCCTGAACTTTGAAATGTTTTGTCAAAGTATTGATATATGGGTCATTAAACCCTCTTTGAGATTGATGTTTCTGAGAATTTATGTGCTACATGCACCCACGTTTAGACTATTTTGAATCAATGTAGAAAGATTTGACCTTTTGGTCGCAATAGAGTTGAAATCCACTTTATGAAACGAGATTACAAGCTTTATTATTAATTTCCTTATGAGATATGAGATTACCTTTAAAGTAGATTTTCTTGAGATTTTTGAGCATAGTATTGGGAGTAGTATTTAGCACTGAGTTGGGTACGTTACTAGGGTTTCTGTCACGACCCGAATCGGGGCCCTAGCCGTGATGGACATCGGACCCATGAAGGCCTGAACGTCCTACTCTATCTGGTAATCATGCATAACATTCATACAATAAAAGGAAAATACGAAATTATAAATCAAATATGAAAACATGGTCATACTCTGAAATTAATTTAACAATGAAGAAAAACTCCAACAGTATCTAAACAACATCTGACTCAGTCTGCGAAATCTCTACTATATGATTTCTAACACAATCTGACAATTGTGACAAGGCCCTAGTAGACGAAAAACCATGTCTAATAATAGTCGTCTGAAAGTAAACAGGCCTTCTGGAATAAAGAAGGCTCACCACTGCACAATCTGATCTACAATCTGAAATATCTACTGTTTACTTGGACCCTTAGCCTGAGCCTCAGAACCTGGAAGGAGGGGGGGCAGCACAAATGTACTGGCATGCGAAGCAATCCAAAATAGTGTATTTGTATACATATAAAGTAGATGAGAGCAATTTAAGAAAACACCTTGCATAAAATAGTTTCCAAAACACATGGGCATCATTTTGAACAATCTAAGACATTCTTGTCAAAACCATTTCTGATCTTTGTATTACTTCTGAGTTATGTGGCACTCCCCTACAAGTCTGATATTCCACGGGCTATATGGAATCCACCATTGACTCGACGTGGAAGCCCCCAACCCGAGTGTGCCGCAAGGGTTGGAGTCTTTAATTCTGATACGCCACACGGCTCTAGGCCAGCATAATATATAAACCCGAATCAGCAAATCATGATTTTGGGCAATGAGTTTTCTGAACTCATGCCTTCTTCGGGGAACCACCTAACATCTCTTTGTGTCCTATTTTAGCTTTTTTTGAACATGCATCATTCTGAAGTTCTAAAACATGAAAATATGATAAAGACTGATTTCAAACATGCATTTTATTCTATTCTGAATTTATTATAGTATTATCTGAGTTGGTGTCGTCACACCAGACTTGCAAGTCCTATTTCTGAGCCATAGTGTAATAAGCATGATCTTTTATAAAAATATAGTTTCAGACCACCCAAACATGTAATTTACATAAAGGATTTCATGTTCCGAAGCTCAAGTCAAAACCATGCAAAAACTTTTATCAAACATATGGTGGTCATGTGCTTTTGGCAAAACCATGCACTCTTTCATAATATGTATATTCAACATTCACAACCCTCTCTTTTGTATTCAAAAAAATTATATTCAAAACATAGCAAAAGCCAAAGTATTTCATATTATGATTTTCAAAACACATTCAAAACAATTCATATCATACGAAGATGGGAAAACTCATAACAAGAGATGGATTCATTATAATTCATGCTCTCAATTGAATAATCATTATTGAATACATACTTACATATATATAATTTCAAATCAATTTGGGAGAAAGGTCTAAAGACCAAAACAATACCGTCAAAACTTCTAAAACATGATTATATTCATAAACTTCAAAACCCCATTCTTAAAGCATGATTTCTATGCCCATGAGATTTTAGAAAAACCCCGCGTACCTCAATTACGAAGAATAATGGATGATTCTTGAAGCTTGCAGATTAGGGATTCCGAATCTCTAATCAATTTTGAAAACTCACGGTTGAATCTTGAGTTATTATGATCTTTGGGTTGAAACCCTAAGAAGTATTCTTGAGAGAATTTAAGAGAATAAGGGTATAATTTGGTTATTAGAGGCTAAATCTCGTGTTATTGGGGCTATTTAATGGTGGAAAATGACCCAAATACGCTTATTGGACGCAGAGCTTAACTGCAGGAAATTACACTGGCAGGAATTTATTGCCCTGGCTTACTGCCTCTCACGAAAATGGCTGTAACTCTTTGCTCAGGTATCGGATTTTGGCAAAATTGATATTGTTGGAAGAATAATTCGAAGAGATTTCATTTGATATATAGTAGGTCATCCAGTTCGTCATATACAAGGATTTATGGTCGGTTGAATCTGACCCAAGTTTTGATGCTCACTCAAACTCGAACGATAGGAAAGCTTTCAACTCGTCCTTGAGTTTGGGGACCTCTATGATCTCAATTTATGATTAAATAGGTTCACACACTACATAATTGATTAGCATGACAAATTTTCATAGGATTTATGGCTTTTGGATCATCTATGCATAGAAACGATGGTTTTTATTCTTGCCCAAAATGCGAGGTGTTACATTATCTCCCCCTTGAGATTATTCGTCCCCGAATGATGGATCGGAATGTTGTGGTATTAAAGGTATAGAATAATGTGGACATGATGTGTCTTCTAAGAGAGATTATAACTGATCTGAAACATTTTAAACTTCTATCATGAAACTGAATTCTGAGTTGACTTGACTTTTCTTGCTTCAAGAAGCTGATTCGTGCTGAAAGTTTAGGATTCCCTTGAAATGTTCATGATCCAATCATACATATTAAATTTGGAAGTGATAACTTATGTAAGTACGAATCTTGAGAAACAAGATTTAGATCGTACAAAGGTATTACACTGTCTGAGCTAAAATGCCTAGAGAGATTTGAGACTATGCGCTGAACTCTTATGAACTGAGTCATGACTGAATAGATGAATCTGAAACATGATGTTTGGACTGAACTGAATTCGCAATTCACATTGATGGAATAGATTATCTCTTGGGATAGTCATACACATTGGGACTTCGGATAGCAGGACTGGGTGTAAAGGTGGAAAACCACAGTAACTTGTCTACCTGACTGTTAAACTGAACTGGTGGTTATACTGGCTGAATTATTCTGGAAACTTATACTTAACTGGAGTATCTCTTCAACACTCTTCCTAAAGAATTTCTAGTAGCATTCGGGAGCAAAGAACCTTGGGCATGAGTCACACAAGATATCCAACTATAGGATCCCAACATTGACATTACTCTGCAGCCTGGAATATAGACATATAACACATAAATCAGGATAGAATTACCAGGCCTTAGTCAATGCGACTTCTTTCTTTCAAGATTAGCACACTCTTTGAATACTCCCTTAACTGTACTATTTTCCGTAGATTCTATATTCATTCGATTCAACTTATTTGTTCTCGCATTGGCATTTATAAATCTTTCTACTAATGTCTATAGTAACTTAAATCCTCTTCACCATGATCAGGCCTAACTCCAACTCACAAAATACTACATGCCACTCCACGATACAAGTCTAAACCATAAGATTCAACCTTCTATATCTCTTAAAAGATCACACCCTAAGACTATCATCTCCTACCACTTCAATGGCTAACTCTGAACTATTACTACAAATTCGCTAACTCATATAGCGTTCCTTTACAAAAATTCCAACATGTCATTCATTACTATCTTTATAACCACATATGAACTTCAAAGCAAACACTCATAAAGACACACTTCATATATTCTACTAACCATCTATCGATATAGCTCCCACACGCTACCCCAAGAACATACACACACACCCCTTTCAGCCAACCATCACATGTATCAAAGACTTGGCCCAAACCTTACTTGCACTTATGGCCTTATCTAAAACAAGCATATTATGATCTTCCATTAACAAGAAACATTTACTCATCACTACTACCATCACATAAAGAGGAGTCACTAAAGATTAGAAAATAAGATCTTGAAGCATGGAAGGATATTATATGAAACTTGACACTTAACTGAGGCCTGAGGAATAGCAAATCAACATTCGGGATTTATCAAAGAAAAATCTGAATTGGGGCATACATGGCTATGAACTATATTTCACCCATCATAAAGAGTATAGCATGAATTGTGGGCACTGAGCACACTATAAAGCGTGAATACATGAGTCATGAGCTGCATGACCTCAATTTAGAGTTCATAACATATGGAATGTGATTTCGACTGCTGAATGAACTGAAGTTCGTTATTTAGGAATCTAGAAGAGCACGTGATTTTCTATCATATACATGAACATGAACTATGATCGTGGAACTGAAATGTGAGGTATGAGTAGGTATTAGGATAACTAGAAAATACTGAGACAAAAATAGGTTGAGCCTCACCCTTCCCTTCTGATGTTCTATGTTATACTGACATCACTACTAGAATTTGAGGGTCGGACTTAGTTACTTGTTCTATCATCTCCCCCTTGGCTTTAATCCATCGTCTTAAGTTTGGGAGATCCCTTACTAGACTTTAAACTTAACTGCACTCACTGCACTCCGGGGTCTGAAATATGACAATACGCAAAATTAATAGAACTTAACCCGAAAGACCACACATGAAAGTGGAAAGCCCACTGCTAATGCTACTATCTGAGATACACTTTATGTTTCGATAGCCCTAATGGTCATAGTATAATGTTTGCACACTTATTTCTATCGGTTCAACCTTCAAAACTCAAACTTAGATTCTAACACTTAACATGGATATCACCAAGCCTTTGATGAACCATAACACTTTCGACATAGTGTACCAATATCGCGACTTCAAACTTATGTCTCATTACTATGAGAATCAAGATCATATAAAAAGGCTCAACACTATCAATCAAAACTCTTCAACCTGGCTATTTAGAACTCATATAACATCTACTAGTCTTTCTCCATCTAGCAACTCAACAGTACTACTAGCCACACGCAACATGTAATAGTCTTAGAGAAATGCCACAAATCCATATCACCTTGGGCATACTTACACACCATGCCTACAACATTATACTTCATTACGAATCAACTTAAAATTAAACCATTTCATACACTGTCCAAGCCTATTAGATCACTTCCATATAACTAGCATCATTAACCAAGAAACCATCACATCCACCTTCATGAACTTCAACTGTTCAAAACTTAATGTCTAGTGCTAAACATGATTTTACAACCCAACCTTATGCATGATTCTCACTTGGGAACCATGAAATAAATATCAAGAAACACTAGTACACTAGAACTTCATAACAATAATAATCGATCTTGACCTTACGGTCTTCCTTAGCATAACTTATTAGCACATACTATTTCAACACATCAAACCTACTAATATATTTTTTTCCACAAAACATACCTCATTAATCTCATGCCACTATTTTTAACACCACATTCTACACTTAAATTCAAGCCTATAATTTAGCATCAATCATCTACCACCAGTGACAAGTGCAACATAATATACTAATCCATCAAATTGAAACATTCTATCCAAATACCTCAAAATATGTTACATACGTTCTCATAAGTAGTACTAGTTTACAACTACCAACGAAAAAAAGGTCAAGTGGTAAAGTCACATCATAGACATAATCAACCTTAATATGATATTATAGCCCCATACAATCTTATCTACTTATACGGATTTCTCACCTCATACTTACTTACTCAATCATACATTTAGACTACCTTCAATTTCCACAACAACCATGAGTCTATGATTATAACTTACTGGCTAATATAGCCATTATCACAATTCAGACAACCAACAAAATCACCCTGACTAACAACTCTTTCTCTAACTTCTACTAAACTAACACACAAGGACCAATCACCTCTTTACCAACTCAATCTCATGCAAAAAGATACAGTTATACATATACTAAACCAACATAAGAACAACAAGTTGCCAGTGAATCGAAATAGGCCTCACACGACTTCACTAGACTTTGATTTTGTATTTTTAAACAAGAAAATGAGATGAATGACAAGGCAACTATGCTAGTGAATCGAAAGAGCCCCACACGGCTTCACTAGACTTTATTTTTCAACAACACCTTGATGACAAGATTACATGAGATAGAAATTTAATACACAATATCCAATGAACTAAGAATACACATCTTACTCTGTATAATAAAATCTGAGTCAAACACTTCCTCCATGGACTACCATACCATCCACACATGCTACTAGTTACCACATTAGTTTATCACTATAAAGGGGTAAATCATCCTTAAACATCGGTTATTCAATTGAAATATTTATTTACACAAAAAAGTCACCCTCACTCTGACTTCTAACTTTGTGACTTCACATCACCAACTTATTGGTCTAATTTCATTACCAATAGGTCGTGACAACAACACTTTAAATCATACTACTATTCGGGGTGGAAATACAGTTCTAACATTCTGTTACACATCAATCCCCCTAAAGCACGACATCCACAACATAAATTTTTTTGAAAAGAGATTGGATACACTCAATACCGCAGGCCGAAAAGAACGATTTCATCAATATCAAGGTTCACACTCGCATCAATACACTTTGAAGCAAACGGATTCTCAAGTCCTTGCATAATTTTTAAAATCTTATATGACTCAATCGGAAAGGACTATATCATGTAGATTCTAAACTTTTTACACTTGAATCACCCCAATAATGGGACATGTCTGAGAACATCAGAGTAAGGAATAAATTTGGGATGACTTTTACTTTCGTATGGGAGACATCATAGCACAAATTATAGTATGAAAGAGGAATATTCTGACTCTATTGCACAAACTAGAACATGAAGAAAGAGAGACATTCCTAAACGCATAGTAGTATCCTGCTTATAATTGTGGTGCGCTACACATCCATAAATAAGACTTTACCCAATGCGATTTCACAGACACCCTGGGACCATGAACCGTGCTCTAATACCAAGTTTGTCACGACCCAAACCGGGGCCCTGGCCATGATGGACATCCGACCCATGAAGGCCCAAACGTCCTACTCTATATGGTAATCATGCATAACATTCATACAATAAAAGGAAAATATGAAATTATAAATCGAATACGAAAACATGGTCATACTCTGAAATTAATTTAACAATGAAGGAAAACTCCAACAGTATCTAAACAACATCTGACTCAGTCTGCGAAATCTCTACTATATGATTTCTAACACAATCTAAAAATTGGGACAAGGCCCCAGTAGACGAAAAACTATGTCTAATAATAGTCGTCTGAAAGTAAACAGGCCTTCTAGAATAAAGAAGGCTCACCACTGCACAATCTGATCTACAATCTGAAATATCTACTGTTTACTTGGACCCCTAGACTGAGCCTCAGAACTTGGAAGGAGGGGGGGTCAGCACAAATGTACTGGCACATGAAGCAATCCAAAATAGTGTATTTGTATACGTATAAAGTAGATGAGAGCAATTTGAGAAAACACCTTGCATAAAATAGTTTCCAAAACACATGGGCATCATTTTGAACATTCTAAGACATTCTTGTCAAAACCATTTCTGATCTTTGTATTACTTCTGAGTTATGTGGCGCTCCCCTACAAGTCTGATATTCCACGGGCTATATGGAATCCACCATTGACTCAGCGTGGAAGCCCCCAAACTGAGTGTGCCGCAAGGGTTGGAACCTCTGATTCTGATACACCACACGGCTCTAGGCCAGCATAATATATAAACCCGAATCAGCAAATCACGATTTTGGGCAATGAGTTATCTGAACTCATGCGTTCTTCGGAGAACCACCTAACATCTCTTTGTGTCCTATTTTAGCTTTTTTTAAACATGCATCATTCTGAAGTTCTAAAACATGAAAATCTGATAAAGACTGATTTCAAACATGCATTTTATTCTATTCTAAATTTATCATAGTATTATCTGAGTTGGTGTCGTCACACTAAGACTTGCAAGTCCTATTTCTGAGCCATAGTGTAATAAGCATGATCTTTCATAAAAATATAGTTTCAGACCATCCAAACATGTAATTTGCATAAAGGATTTCATGTTCCAAAGCTCAAGTCAAAACCATGCAAAAACTTCCATCAAACATATGGTGGTCATGTGCTTTTGGCAAAACCATGCACTCTTTCATTATATGTATATTCAACATTCACAACCCTCTCTTTCGTATTCAAAAAAATTATATTCAAAACATAGCAAAAGCCAAAGTATTTCATATCATGCTTTTCAAAATGCATTCAAAACAATTCATATCATATGAAGATGGGAAAACTCATAACAAGAGATGGATTCATTGTAATTCATGCTCTCAATTGAATAATCATTATTGAATACATACGTACATATATATAATATTTTAAATCAATTTGGGGGAAAGGTATAAAGAGCAAAAAATACCATCAAAACTTCTAAAACATGATTATATTCATAAACTTCAAAACCCCATTTTTAAAACATGATTTTTATGCCCATGAGATTTTAGGAAAATCCCGCGTACCTCGATTACGAAGAATAATGGATGATTCTTGAAGCTTGCAGATTGGGGATTCTGAATCTCTAATCAATTTTGAAAACTCACGATTGAATCTTGAGTTATTATGATCTTTGGGTTGAAACCCTAAGAAGTATTCTTGAGAGAATTTGAGAGAATGAAGGTATAATTTTGTTATTAGAGGCTAAATATTGTGTTATTGGGGCTATTTAATGGTGGAAAATAACCCAAATACCCCTATTGAATGTGGAGCTTGATTGCAGGAAATTACACTGGCAGGAATTTATCGCCCTGGCTTATTGCCTCTCATGAAAATGATTTTAACTCTTTGCTCAGGTAGCGAATTTTAGGCCAAAATTGGTATCGTTGGAAAGATAATTCAAAGAGATTTTATTTGATATATAGTAGGTCATCCAGTTCGTCATATACAAGGATTTATGGTCGATTTAATCTGACCCAAGTTTCGACGCTCACTCAAACTCGAACGATAGGAAAGCTTTTAATTCGTCCTTGAGTTTGGGGACCTCTATGATCTCAATTTATGCTTAAATAGGTTCACACACTATATAATAGATTAACATGCCAAATTTGCATAGGATTTATGGTTTTTGAATCATCTATGCATAGAAACGATTGTTTTTATTCTTGCCTGTTACAGTTTCATACCCTAAAACTACGTGCCACCGTAGGTTGAGACATTTACTTCCACTAATTATGGATAATTGAGATAGTGATCACTGAGATAAGATTGTTCTACACCGATGGCAAGGGTAGGACAGCCTTAACCTTACGGGGGTAAGTTGTGGGATATTATGGGTGCTCACATGGTGTACATGTCGGTTAGAAGAACCTCCCAAAGAGTCGTCCCTCATTCTTAGATTTATTTTACTAATTTAAATAAGATTTGACATACAGATTTATGATGTATTCTATGTTCCAGATTTCACTAAGATCATTTAATGTGAGATTAAGAAAAGAATCTTGATATTTGAAATAAGTGTAATGTCTCATGATATTCAGATTTGTATGCTTTACCGTTTATTATGCATGATCTCAGATTTTAGATTTCTTCAAGCTATATGAACCAATTACAATTGACATGCGTGACTTGAAAAAATTATGATTTGATCGTTATATCTATATCTATATATAAATATGTTTATTGCATGCACCCTCATATGCTCGATACATTTCCATGGTACTGACCAAAATATTCGTATGTGGGCTATATTTTCTCGGCATGTAGGTACAAGGTATAGTATGCATCTTCAGATCCAGTTAGTTTGTGGTATCCAGTCAGCAGGTGATGAGTCCTTTTGATTCAAGGGCTTGGGTCAGTTATGCAGAACTAATAGTGTTGTATTTTCTTTATTCAGTCGTGTTGAGTTGGGATAGTCTTGAGCCATGATCCGGCTACCTACAATCAGTACAAGTAGAGGCTTCATAGACAATCAGTAGAAGTTAATGTATTTCATTTCAGTTTTGGTTGTAATGGCAGAATTGTAATCTTGTAAATTCTGTTTTGTATCGATCAGATTCAGAAAAGAGTTATTTTCCTTAGATTTGTATTGATTTGTACTTTTTATTCAGTTGCTTATGAGTTATACCAATAGAAGGGTTAGCTTGGGGTCACTTGTGACCATAAGCACCGTGTGACATCTCGGGACCTAATTTTGGGGCGTTACAAACTTAGTATCAGAGCACAAAGTTCAAGTGTCCTAGGGTGTCTGTGAAGCCGTGTCTAGTAGATTCTTATGGAATGGTACGGAGACGTCTTTACTTTTCTTCGAGAGGCTACAGGGCAGTTAGGAAATGTTCCTTTTCTTTCAAGTCTCAGACCGTGCCATAAAAAGGTTCTCTAAACTTATATAAATTCTCATCTTACTTTATTCAGGCCATCTCTGCCTTATTTCCAAGGTATCAGAAATAGTTGACCTTCATTCTTCATAGATAGTTATGGAACTGTAAGAGAGATAAAAAGTATCCTATCAGTACTTTTGAGTTCCGAAAACCGAAGTGCTTTATCAGGCCTGTAGAAATCGTGCACTAAGCCTGAGTCAGATATGCTTTCAAATTTCTCCTCAAAATCCATAATGTAAATCTATACTTCCCTATCTATTTATTATTCTTGAGATAGCACGATCAACAAGTTCCTGTTCTTTCCCAGATAATGCTCTTATATTTGCTAGCAGAAGTTTCAGAAGTTACACAAAGAAGCTTGAGAGGAGCCTTCTAGTGTGTTATAAGTCCCTCAAATTTAAAGTTATACCCTCGTTCTTATGAGTTATTCAATTAATGCAGAGTAAGGTGTATTCTTAGATCATTGAATATCGTGTGTCAAGTTTTTATCTCTTGTATTACGTTATCTTGTTATCATTGTGTTTATGAAAAAATAAAGTCTAGTGAAGCCGTGTGGGGCCTATTTCGATTCACTAGCATAGTTGCTTTGTTATTTATCTCATTTTCTTGTTCAAAACACAATACCAAAGTCTAGTGAAGTCGTGTGAGGCCTATTTCAATTTACTAGCAAATTGTTATTTATCTTGTTATTCTTGTGTTGGTTGAAAATTTGGGTTTAGAGAGGTAGTGACAAGGAAAGTGGTAAGGGAAATTTATTGAATATATATAGACGAATCTTTTTGCATACGATTGAGTTAGTAATGAAGTGCTATGTCCTTGTGTTTTAGTTTAGTAGAAGGTAGAGAAGGAGTTATTTGTTAAGGTGAATTATAGTTTGCTTGGAGTATAAAAAGAGTTGTCGACGGTATTTGTTGTGCTAGAAAAGTATAGGTTATTGATGAAAGTACTTGGTGGATAGTTATTAATTTAGGCTTTCCTGAGATTGCAAAAAGGGAGTTTGGTTAAAACTTATAGAGCTATGAAAGAAGTTAGGTGTATAGATGGGTAAATAGTAATAATGTGCAAAAGGAGGATGTGTTGATGGATTTTAAATAAGGTAGACCATATGATTATGATCAATTATTATTGGTATAAATTTTTAGTGGACTAGTGTTTCCAGACGTTTGACATGTAAGAATATTGTGAGAATTGGTGGTTAATCATAGCTAGAACTAGACACTAGGTTTGAGTAGTAAATGATGAGTAAGGTGGATATAAAGATTGATGTGTTTGTGGATGTTAGCTGTATGGATGTGATCTAGTAGGCTTGAACAGTGTATGTGAGAGCTTATGTTTATTTATTCGCAATTTAGTATGATGTTGCAGGTATGATGTAGAGGTGTGCCCAAGGTGATATAGGGCTTCATTATTTTCTAAATTTATTTAGTGTGGTGTGGCTAGCTGTACCCTTGAATAGATAAGTATGAATGAGGTGATATGGTACAGGATGTTCTTATCAATTAGCTTATGGGTTATAGGTTGATGATGTTGAGTATGCTGGTGTAAGTTTAGAGATGTGATATTAGTAGACTACGAAGGGAGCTATCGCAGAGAGTTTCACACTTTCAAGTGTAGTCCTTTGGGTTAAGTTCTACTATTTACGTGTACAATAAGACCCCGTGAAGTTATCTCATCGTTAAAGCCTTTGAAACGAGTTACAACAAGCTTAACACTTAGAATTTTCAACAAGATATTTCAACACTTAGTTTCATTTTTGACCCTTAATCTTCGTTGAATTATTTTGTGACCTTTCCGACGTATGTTTCTTGATATTTTTGTTGTGTTGCGATGGGGCAAGGTCGTAGTACCTCTCGGGTAAGTTTCAGAATTTTTAGATGAGCTTAAGGCTGTGTTTGGGTTGCAATTCCAGTAGATAAAGGCTCTGGAGGGACGCCGCCCTCCTCCCAGCCTGCGCCAGTCAAGGCACCGCCCCGTCTAGACCGGGGGGCTAAGCAAGGCTCCACCTAAGCTAAATCGGGGGGTCCAAGCAGGGCGCCGCCTTGGACCAAATTTCAGCTTCCTTTTTTCCATCTCATTAAGGGCAAAAGGGTCTTTTTCCCACCTCCAATCCATCTAAACACAAGATTTAATCCTATTCTAAGAACATTAGGCATGTTTTTATTACTTTTCTCTCAAGAAATACCCTAAGAACTCCAAAGCTCTTCTTCCAAGAAGTCTAGATCCTCCATTGTCACTCTAAGAAAGCTTTAGATTAAGGGCCTCCACAGATTTAGAATAATGGCTTAAGGCCAAGAAAGAGATGATAGAATGAGTAACCAAGTCTGACTTCCAAATTATAGTGATGATGAATAGTTGTTTAGATGTGAGAGTAATTATTTCTTATTGATGAAAGATGGTGGTATGTTTGTTTTAGCTAAGGCCATAAGTGTGAAGTAATATTGGGGCCTAGTCTTTGATTCGTAGTATGGTTAGTTGAAATTTGTGTATGTATGTTCTTGAGGTGGTGCGTGGGAGTTTTTGTGATAGATGTTTAGAAAGTATGAGAAAGATGCTCTTATGAGTGTTTGTTTAGAAGTACATATGTGATTATGAAGATAGGCTTGAATGTCATGTTTGCATACATGTGGATTGATGCATTGTGTGTTAGTGAATGTCTTATACAAGGTTGAATATAGTTGTTGAAATGGTAATGAGAAGTCATGAAAATGCAGGGTGTGTTAAATTCATTATTCAGACTAGTATTGCAGTGTTACGTGTTGTATCTTGTGATTTAGAGTTTTGAACATGGTGGGAGAATCTAGATCAATTAGACTTTAGTGGATGGATTTATCCATGTCCATGAGGGGATTATAA
>NW_025827036.1:0-1686 GCF_002878395.1 Capsicum annuum | reverse complement strand
CTCAGTATGATTAGTAATAGATTCAGCTCAGTCTAAGTTCAGTTAATAATTAGTTCAGAGTCCTTCATTTGGGAGTAGTAACTAGTACCGAGCGAGTTCAGGGATGACGACATCCCCATAAGAGAGGCAAAGTCGTTAGTAACAGTCCCTAAACTCCAAAACTCCGTATCTAGTGCAAGAGCTGGAGTCACCAGTTAGATTAAGGCTTAACTATCATATTGCCTTAGGCTTGACTTCCTGTTCAGGTTTACCCATTAAAGAGGCTTGATCATAGAAGAGGTCTTTACCCGTGGCATAGTATTGACATATTTCTAGCTATGGTTATAGGTTGGACCCCACCAGATCAGACTCAGGGCATGTCGATTAAGTGAGAACTTCCACAGTTATAGTTTCACTATTAGTCTTCAGAGTAGAACTCAAAAACCAAGACTGTCAGATACAGTCACCCATCTCAGTAAGGGCCTCAGTTAGTTCCATAGAGTCATAGAACACCTATTAGATAGGCCTAGTCTCACATAAAGTTAATCAGAATAGTAATAATAGATCCAGAGATCACCCATCAGATAGGTTTGATCTCAAACTCTATCTATTATTTCTATTATTAAAAGATTCAGAGATCTTCCGCTAGATAGGTCTAATCTCAGATACAATAATGATTTATCATTATTAGTAGATTTAGAGATCATTCGTTAGAAAGGTTTGAGTACAAATTTGGTCAGTCGATAGTAGCAAGCTCAGAACTCAATCATTGATATAAGTAGATTAAGTTAATCAGCTTCATTATCATCAGATTCAGAGATCACTTGCTAGATAGGACTGATCTCAACTTCAGTACTTAGTTATCAGTATTAGAAGATTCAGCTATTCAGTTTCTTAGTATTAGTAGTGATTTCAGACATCAGTAAAGCAGTATCCAAGTCTCAGTATTCAAAGTAACCATGATTTGAATTATGGTTGTGCATTCATGCTTATGTCTTCATTCAGTACTCTCATGATTACTCAGTTGAGCAATGTTTATGCATAATCCCTTATATTTGTCCTTACTTAATCTAGCATACCAGTACATTCAAAGTACTGGCACATACTTTTGTCTTACACTATGGTGTCTTATACCATAGGTTCAGAAGTATGAGATCTAGAGCTCCCTTAGCAGTCCAGACTCAGTCATCAGTAGTATACGTAGTAGTGAGTCCTCTTCATTTGAGGATGATCCTTATTTTATTATCACATTAGATTCAGTTTATTTATAGTAGACGGAGTTAGTTGGGGACATGTCACATCAGCTACGCACTTTAGACAGTTAGAGGTTTTTCGAACAAATGTATTAGTATTTAGTTTTCAATATTGATTCTTTTAGACGTTTTAAACCTTATGGAAAGTTTTTGCCAGTTTTCCATATTTATCTTATTATACTATGTAGTTCTCAATTGCAGATATCAAAAAGGGTTAACTTGTGTGTCCCTCGGGGTCATAAGCACCGTGTGGCATTCCGATTCTAGAAAAATTGGGGCGTTACAAATACAACATGATATATGACCCCATGGTCCTTATGGAAGCCTTAATTGCTCACCCATTTCAATGGGCAATGCCTTCATTCAATCCATCATATAATTCAATTTATGATCATCAAGACCCTTGTAAACTATTTATATTTTGTTAACAATCATATACCACATTCTCACCACA
>NW_025827035.1:0-1116 GCF_002878395.1 Capsicum annuum | reverse complement strand
ACGAGTATAAACTGCATGTACACTCCTTAAGGCACGAGTATAAACTGCATGTCCACTCCTGGCCCGCAAGAGTATAAACTGTGTACAGCTAAAAAAATGAAAGTTTGCTAGGTTGAAAACCTCGAAAGAGGTAGCCTAGTCAAAAGTTAGGACACAAGAAAATCACTCAGAACTATGTTGAGACTTGATCCTCTTCATTGAGGTACGTAGGCGCTTGAAATTTCATTCTGAGTTCAGTTGCGTGAGTGTCAAAAAAAAATGTTCCTGCAGTATCTACCATATGGATACCAAGTATGAAAACATTCTATTCAAATTTTGGACTCACTCCATGTATTGGTGTCTCAGTGGGGGCAAACTTCAATGAAATATGAGCTTTATTCACATAAGATGAAGTCTCCAAAATCCCTAAATTTGGAAGTTGAACCGCTCCAAATGTCAAATTTGGGAGTGAAAGTTGAAAAAATTTCCAAGTCTTCAAATCAAAGCCTCTCGCGGGTTTATCCTTAAAAGGACCTAAAAATTTCCATGCATTAAAGGTGGAAAAAATTTGTCCCTTTGCTCCTTATGTTGGCCTGTCACGGGTTTATCCTTAAAAGGATATCAAAATTTTCATGCCTTAAGGTGGACAAGATTTGTCCCTTTGCGCCTTAAGCTGACCTCTAATGAGTTTATCCTTAAAGTATATTGAAATTTCCATGCCTTAAGATGGACAAGATTTGTCCCTTTACACCTTAAGTTTATCCTTAAAAGGGCCCATACTTAGAGAAGACCATCGCATAAATGCATCGACGAAAAGGTCCCATACTTAGAGAAGACCATCACATAAATTCATCGGTGAAAAGGGCCCATACTTAAAGAAGACCATTGCATAAGTGCATCGATGAAAGGGTCCTTACTTAGAGAAGACCATTGCATAAGTGCATCGATGAAAGGATCCATACTTAGAGAAGACCATTGCATAAATGCATTAGTAAAGGGACGATACTTAAATAAAACCATTGCATAAATGCATTAGTGTCAAGCCCCAAAATCCCATCGGGCCGGACTGGCACCCGAAGCCGAGAAGGCCCGGGAGAACCCGTTCAAATACCTGTACTTTCACTTACATGTCACCAA
>NW_025827034.1:0-1814 GCF_002878395.1 Capsicum annuum | reverse complement strand
CAACCACCATTATAGCCATCTCCACTATCACTAACAAACATAAATGTTTTTTCTCAATCAAATACTAATAATTTTATTATATTAAATGATATACTTTTTTAATAAATAATTAATTTTTTATTTGAATTTTATTATGTATACAAATATTTTTTTCCACATAATCATTCAGTTTTCAGATCTAGAGACAACATCTTAATCATTCAGATGTGCATTCAGATTCAGATGTCTGAATCTTAAAAAAAAACAAATGGAGACTAAGCCTTATGTACTGCCGCTAAAAATATTCAAGCTATAATATATTTATCGAATACTCTATCAATTATACCCACCACCTTAATACAATACTTCACCTGAGACTACTAAAAGTATTCACATGGGCACTGAGCACCAATGCGTAAACATACTAACTTACTTGATTAACTAGATGACTGATAGCTGAATACTAGTCATGTATGATTGAACTGTACTTAACCTGAATAACTGGACTGAAACTATAAAGTACTATGCATATGAGGTAAGGATTGATTGAGAAACGTAAGGTAGCTGAGCATGAATTCGTGGAAATAGTATTATCTAGGAATGCAAAACTAAGCGCATAACATGATTTTGAAATACTGAGATACCGACAACTGAATAACTGATAACTGTACGCTTTGGTTAAGCAAACCTAAAACTGGACTGAGTTTTGTACTGAATGCTGAACTAAGACTGTGATTGAGTTCTGATAGCTATAGGATGGGGACTGGCATAAATTAAGGATCTAAATGTACACTCATACTTTGCATTTCTCAACCTCTTATCTCAGGAAGAATTCTAATTTTTTCTCCTTTGGTATAACAAGCATCAAATAATCTTTTCTTAATATGAAACATTTACTCTCTCCCATCTAAGCAACTGCACATCACTACATCATTTAATAAGAAGAGTTCACTGATGGTTAAAACATGAGGACCTAAAGCATGAATGACATTATACCAAACTTGACACTTAACCGAGGCTTGAGGAATAGAACATCAACATTCTATATTTATCAAGAGATCTAAATTGAGGATATAGATAACAAAATTTGAATTTAGTTGACCATTAGGAGTATAACATAAGTCATGAAAACTGAGCATACTGTAAAGCATGACATGAGTTCATGAGTCATGAGCTGCATGACCTGAGTTTGGCATTTTTGTTTACATGAAACATGATTCATAACACTGAGGAAACTGGAACTCCTTATGCTAGGAACTATAAGTGTACATGATTTTTGATAATATTCACGAATAGAAGTTATGATCATAGAGCTGACATATACCACATGAGTAGATATCATGATAGATAAAGTGTGAAACTTTGGACTAAGGTAAGGATGGGTTGGGCATCAACCTCTCCCACTGCTTCTCTACCCATACTGACATTACCACTAAAATTTGAAAGTATCACTCTCTTATGTGTTCTACCATCTCCCCCTTAGCTTAAAGCCATTATTCTGAGTCTATGAACTCCTTAATAAACTCTAAATCAAACTAAAACCACTTTACTCTAGAGTTTGAGATACAATAATACTCATAAACAGAAATATAAATATAAGCAAATTCTAAGATAAGTATTCTAGAGTTAAAAGAAATATTGTATCTCTTTTCTAAAAGAAAATTTATTTTCTTAATGAGTGATCTAATTGATGATTTTCAAGAACTAACCTCTAATAGGGATCAGTTGCTTAATGCCCTTGCAAGCCTAAAGTTTGACAATATTGTTCTTAAAACTTGCAAGACTATCATTGAAAAGGAAAAATAGGCTAAAGAACTAGGTTGACAAACTTGATT
>NW_025827033.1:0-23327 GCF_002878395.1 Capsicum annuum | reverse complement strand
CAACAACAAGAAATCCGAAACTTACAACAACAATACAAGATAGATAGATAGACCAAATGAAAGGACAATATTAAGAACCCAAGAATTGTGAGACTCTTGGACCCTTAACACTACCCACGACACAAACCGAAATCAAACGTTGACACAAGAGGGACCTTACCTCCCCTAAACACCAACATATCAAGCAAACAATGCAACACAAGTAATATCCACACTTGGACAGCCCTAGTTACGGATTGGTGGCTTTTCCAAGCCCTATAACTAAAGGGTGTTACACTCCTCACACTAAAGAGAGAGTTTGTCTTACATCAATAAACAACTAAGTCCTAAAAACCCTATCTTGTTCTATTTATATTACATTACAAAAAAAGACAAATGACTACACTACCCTTAATGAGAGGGTGGCCATGAAGTGCATTTTGGGCAAAGTGAAGTGACCAAAATGCCCTCAATGAAGATGGCCCAAAAACCATGAGCTATTAAGTGTCCAAAACCGTGAATCCTCCAGTCTTCAATGCTCCAAGCAATCTTCCACTCACGGCCTTGATGAATGGTATGCTCAATGGTAGGCTCAAACTGAGTCTTCCTTGCATATTCTTGTGCCCTCGGGGTGACCAAGTCTTGAGCCTTTAAGTGATGGTCTCCAATCATGTCTTCAAAATTTAGGGTGTCCATTTGACTTGTATCAGACAAGGTGTCGACAAGAACTTAGAAAATACGTTCTAACTCTACACTTCTTTTCCTTCATTTATATTGTTATTTTTCAAAGTCTTCAGAAGGATGTACATATTATATATTATTTTATTATATTTTTTGTGTTTTTCTATCTATTGGACTTCTTAATTTAATTTTATATAAATTTCTGTTGTGCAGGCTTGTATTTTTATGTGGACTCAAATATATAAAATGATACTTTATTGAAAACTTGCTAACTACTGACAGAAGTTCAAATTTACCATTTAAACATTAAAAGATGCTCCTCATTTGGTGTTTCTTATCACACTTTTGAAGATTTATTTGTAATTGTTACATTTTATTACTCATTACATGCATAAATTCATAGAATTTTAATAGTTCTAATGAATCTATAAAAATTAACATGAGACACATGTGCAATGCACGTGTATATATAGAGAGACACCATGTGAGTATATAAGTACCTATAAGCTTATTTCCTCTAATCTATAGACGTTGCATGTTGGTTAAGTAGCCAATCTCCCGTGGTAAGAATCCACTAAGATTGTTCAGCGCCAGTGACAAAACTTGCAGCAATGAGATATTGAATAAAGAGATAGGGACAGAGCCAGTAATCTGATTATCCTCCATGGCTAACTCTACCAAATTAACAAAATTTCCAATTTCTTGTGGAATTATCCTTGCAATTAATGTGTAATAAAATAAATTTCTGAAGTAATAAGATACAATAGTTCTAGTATTCATAAGATGAAAGGTACCAGTGAAATGGTTAGTTCCGAGATAGAATTCCTGCAAGTTACTCAATCTTCTTATTTCACTATGTATTGGTCCATCAAACTCATTTACCGATAAAGAAAAAATTTCAAGTTGTGAACAATTTGATAAGCTTGTAGGCATATGACCGTGAAGCTTTTATTTTGGATAGATAAAGCCCTTTGAGTATTGGTAGACCATTGCATAAACCGTTGGGAAGATATCCTGATAAGCTATTTCCTGCAAATGCAATGTCTTCAATTCTTGAGATATTAAAAATTGTGAATAGTGTAGAACCCGTAAGTTGATTATCTTGTATGCCAAACAACTTCAAGTTGTGAAGATTGCCAATTCCTTCTGGAATGTTTCCTTGAATTGAATTAAAAGTTATATCTAAAGTCTCCAACCTTGAGGCATTTGAGAGTGACAGAGGAATGAAACCTATGAGCTTGTTACCCCTTAAGTTTAATTCCCTAAGGTCTATAAGACTTCCAATTACTTTTGGGATTTGACCATCTAAGGAATTAAATGCCAAATCCAAAGTTTCATGCTTTGAAATATTAGAAAATGAAGAGAGGAGTGAACAAGTGAAACTATTATTTCTAAGACTTAGAAATTGAAGTTGGGGTAAAAACCCAAACCAGGAGGGAACCTCCCACTGAAGTTGGTGAAATTTAAATCAAGAAACTTAAGCCGACACAAGCGTGTCATTTCTTGAGGCAAATTTCCACTGAAATTATTGCTTCCCAAGTTGAGAGAAACAAAAAATAAGAGGTTTCCAAGATCACGGGGTATCTTGCTTGTTAGAGCCATGTTGGAAAGAATCAAGAACTTTACTCTATGGTGGCGAGAGCCACAAGTAACTCCAACCCAATGGCAAACGGGCATAGCTAGAGACCAACTTTCATCCAAGAAGTGAAAGGGGTCTGAACCACTTGGGATTTCGGAGAAAAAAGAGCCAATTGATCAGTAGTAATGTTGGTTTTGTTCATGGCTGAACTAGCCAAAAGATAGTGAAGCAACAAGGATGTTAAAAGAAAAGTGGTGAATGCTTTCCCCATTAGTGCAAAAATGTCACGACCCGAACCGAGGCCCTGGCCGTGATGAGTATTCCGAGCCATCAAGGCCAGAAACACCCTTTATCTATCTGGTAATCATGCACATGACTTATATGAAAAAATTGCGGAAGATACACTATATAACGGAAACATGGTCAAGAATCATATGAAAACAATAATGGGGAATAATGTCCCATAATCTCAACACAACATCTCTATAACGTTTGTGAAATCTCTACTACATGACTAAAATAAATGTCTATCTGAAAACTGGGAAAAGGACCCCAGTAGACCCAAAACTAATAAATGATAAATTAAACTATGGGCATCAGGCCTTCCGAAATATAGAAGGCTCACCACTTGATTCTGCGATCTTTCATAGGAATCTACTGGTTGTCTGGACCCCTAGACTGTGCCTCCAAATCTGGGAGGAGAGGGGGTCAATACAAAAGTACTGGTACGCAGAGAAATCAAAACAGAAATATAATATTTTTTACACAATATAGGTGAGAGCCATTATAAAGCAGTTTTATATCAAGTTATTTGAAAACACATTAATAGTTTTCAATACCAATGTAATGCAATTGATCTAGGTGGAATACCCTTCAATTGTAATTCCACAGCTATGTGGAATCCGCCTCTGGTGCTCAGTGGCCAAGCCTCCAATCTAAGTAGCCGCCAGGATTTGGAGCCGGTATACCCCCATATGAGTACACCGCAGGGAATCCCCCATGTGAGATGTCCCAATTATTTTATTATCCTCCCATGTTGGATACAATATCATATGACCCGCATCGGCAACTACGATTTCCAGCGATGAGCCCTTTCACTCAAACGCCTTCTTCGGGCATCCACCTTTCTCATGAAAATCAATGCATTCAAACTTTGTTCAAATCAATCACATGTCATACTCTGTAGGGTATCGTCATACCCGAATTTCAAGCCATCAATATCACATCATTCTTCTCATTCAATCATAGTATTCAACATGAATAACCTTCTCGTTTTCAAGTCAAAATCATATCAATTCTCAAAACATTTCATATCATGCTCTTCAAGATGTTTTCAAACAATTTACATCATATGAACATTTAAAATAAATTCACATCAAGAGAGGAAATTTCATATCATTCATGCTCTCAAGTTAACATCTTTTCGGAATACATGCATATACATATATCCTATAGCAAATCACTTTGGGAGTAGGCCTAAGGGCCAAATCAATATCATAAAATGTTTAAAATGTAATCATATTAGTAATTGCAAAACCCCATTTGAAAAAATGAATTTTTAAAGACCATGAGATTTTTTAGATAACCCCACGTACCTCGATTACTATGAATATTAGGTGCTTCTTGAAGTCTACGTTGAGAGGATTCCAAATATGCAATTAGTTTTTAAAACCCATGGTTGAATATTGAGTTGCTTGGATTTTTTATTTTGAAACCCTAGAGAGAGCTCTTGAACAATTTTGATGAATGAAGGTGTATTTTGGGGTCTTTGGGAACTGAATTTTGTGTTTAGGGCTAAGTAAGGGTGGAAAAGGACCATTTTGCCCCAAAAACGGAGTGTTTAAGTCACTTGCAACCTTTACATAGGCGCTGCCTATGCTATTGCCTATGTTTACATAGGTGCCGCCTATGCTATCGCCTATGTTTACATAGGATCCACCTATGCTATCGCCTATGTCTACATAGGCGCCGCCTACTACTTTGAAAGTCCATACCTTCTTGCTCGGGTGCCGGATTTTCACAAAATTGGTATCGTTGGAAAGCTAACTCGAAGAGCTATTATTTGACACATAGTAGGCTCTCTAATTCGACATATACAGATAGTTATGGTCGATGGAAGCTGACACAAATCACAACGTCCACTAAAACTTAATCGATCGAAATAGTTTCAACTCGTCCTTGAGTTGAAGGACCTCTATTGTCTAAATTCAAGCTTGAATGGATTTACATACTACGTAAATAATTAACATGCCATATTGGCATAGGATTTATCGCTTCGGAATTATCAACGCACCGAAATCATGGTCTATATTGTAGCCCAAAATGCGGGGTGTAACAAGAATAATTCAGTTCGGGTCTATATACGTAGGAACGATGGACTAAACTCTAGCCCAAAAAATACGGGGTGTTACATTATCTCCCCCTTGGGATCATTTGTCCTCAAATGGTGGGTAGGAACATACTGAAGCTTAGAGGTATGGAATAATGCGGACATGATATGTTTCTTTAAGAAAGAATACACTGATCTAAAACATGACTATAAGGCTGGAACTACTGATATTCTAAATTCTTATACCGGACGTGCATATCTGATGCATGGATTTGTGACTGAGTTGTTCTCATGAACGCAAGACTAAATACACTGATAAGCTGAACTTTTTCTATTGAACATTCATTTCTAATGCATGCATATCTGACTGAACTGACGTATGAATGTATGACTGAATACGCAATGATAGCTGGTGCGAGGCTTGTAATAAGAATCTATGCATGTAATTGAATGAGGTATCTCCCCCTTGGGATCCTATGTCCCTCTATGAATGCTCAATTCACTAAGATACTCGGGGAACTAAGGCGATGCACAGGGCACCAATGAATTGAATCAAAACTGAACCTCTGGAATCTGAATCTAATGCATGACGCATGAGCTGATCTATACTCGTAATTACTAGTATACTCTATCTTGGAATAGTAACATGTCTGAGATTTCGGGTAGCATGAATAAATGAAAAGACGAGAAAACAGGCCATGCAAATCTGCTTGTTAAACTGACTTACTGACTATACAGATTGAATTATGCTAGACCTTCATACTTAACTGGAGTATTCTCTTCAACACTCTCTCTAAGGAAGTTCTAGCAGTAATAGGGAGCCACGAATCTTGGGTATGGATTACATAAGACACACACTAAGGAATCATCCCAATGACACCACTCTATAGTCTAGAACATAGACATATAACTCCTAAATTAGGATAGAATTTTCAGACCTTTGGCAATATAACTTCTTACTTTCAGGCTTAGAGCACTTCCCGAATATCCCTTAACTATACTCTTCTCCTTAATTATCATATTCATTCAACTCAGCGTAAAATTTTTATATGAGCATTGACAAATCTTTCTACTAATGTCAGAAATAACTTAATCCCTTCGCCGTGATCAAGCCTAACTCTAAGTCACAAAAATATAACATGCCAGACCACGCTATTATTCTAAACCATATGATGTCACCTTCTATACCTCTTTTAAAGATCACATCCTAAGCATAACATGCCTTACCACTTCAATGAATACTCTAAACTCTTAACATAAAGTCACTAATGCATATTGCGACCTTCCACTACAATCCCAAAACGTCATTCAAGCCTAATTTATAACCACATGTTAACTTCAAGGCAATCACCCATAAATACATACTTCACATAGATTCTAAACTATTATCAATATAACTCCCATGCGCTATCCTAAAAACATACACACACAACCTTTTCCACTAACCATCACAAGTATCAAAGACTTGGCCCCAAATATTATTTCATACTTATGGCCTTATCTAAACAAGCATACTATGATCTTCCATCAACAAGAACATTTACATCATCACCACTATCATTGCATAGGAAGGGTCACTAAAAGGTTAAAACATAAGACCCTCAAGCGTGAAAAGATCTTTATATGGGACTGAGCACACTATAAAGAGTGAGTACATGCGTCAAGAGTTGCATGACCTCAACTAGAGTTCATAACATAAGGAATGTGATTCCGACTACTTGAATGAACTAGAACTCATCATCTTGGAACTGGAATAGTATGTGACTCTCTATCATATATAGGAATCATGAACTACGATCACGGAACTGGATCGTAAGGCATGAGTAAGCATCCGAATAACTAAAAAAAATACTGAGGTAGGAATGGGTTGAGATTCACCCTCACTTTCTGATGTTCTAAGTCATACTACATCACTACTAGAATCTGAGAGACTTACTTGGTCATTCGTTCTATCATCTCCCCCTCAGCTTCACGTCATCATCTAGAGTTTGGGAGATTCTTTACCAGATTCTAACTGAACTACACTTACTGTACTCAAGGGTCTGCAAAAAAAAATGACAATGCATGTATATCGTAGACTCAACCCGAATGACTACCTTCTAGGATACACTCTATCTTTCCAAAGACGCCAATACTTATTTCTATCAGTCCAACCTTCAAAACTCAAACTTAGATTCTAACACTTAACATGGATATCACCAAGCCTTTGATCAACCAATCACCAAGCCTTTGATCAACCAAACCACTTTTGACATAGCATACTAAAATCGCGACTCCCAACTTATGCCTCATTACTATGAGAATCAAGATCATATAAAAGGCTCAACACTATCAATCAAGACTCTTTAACCTAACTATTTAGATCCCATATAACATCTACTAGTCTTTCTCCATCTAGCAACTCAACGGTATAACAAGCCACACACAATATGCAATAGCCTTAGAAAGAATGCCGCAACCTCATGTCACCTTAGGCATACTTCTACATCCCACGTACAATATCATACATCACTACGAATCAAATAAACTTAATCTATTGCATGCACCGTTCAAGCCTATTAGATCACTTCTATACAACTAGTATTCATTAACCAAGAAATCTTCACATCTACCTTCATGGACATCAACTATTCAAACTTAATATCTAGTTCTATACATGATTTACAACCCAACCTTACACCAAATTTTCACTTGGAAACTATGAAATAAACATCACGAAACACTAGTGCACTAGAACTTCATAATCACAATAATCGATCATTACCTAATGGTTTTCCTTATCATAATCCATTAGCATGTACTATTTCAGTACATCAATCCTACTAATTTAATCATACAAAACATGCATCATCAAATCCTTGCCACTATTTACCACCACACCATTTAAAATTCAAGCCTATAGTTTAGTATCAATCATTTACCAACAATGAAGAATGCAACATAATATAAATATACTAATCCATCAAATTGGGACAGTCTACCCAAATATCTCAAAAATCTACTACATACCTTCTCACAAGTAGCACTAGTTTACAACTACCAATGAAAAGAGAGTCAAGGGGGTTAAAGCCTCATAATAGACATGGTCAACCTTATCCTTATATTATAACCCCGTACAATCATATCTACTTATACTGCTTTCTCACATCACAATTACTTACCCAAGCGTACATTACACTATCTTTAAAGTCCACAATAACTATGAGTCTATACTTATAACCTACCGGCTAATCTGGCCATTTTCATACTTCAAGCAACCAACAAATCACCCTGACTAACAACTCCTTCTCTACCTTATACTAAACTAACTCATAAGGACGAATTACCTCTTTACCAACTCAATCTCATGCAAACAGATTTAGCCGTACATATATTAAACCAATAAAAGAACAACAAGTTGGACAATAAGTTGCTAGTGAATTGAAACAGGTCTCACACGGCTTCACTAGACTTTAGTTTTGTATTTTGAACAAGAAAATGAGATGGATGACAAGGCAACTATGCTAGTAAATCGAAAGACCCCCACACGGCTTCACTAGGCTTTAAATTTTTTTTTTTTCAAAAACACCATGATAACAAGATTACATATTACAAGGGATAGAAAATTAACACATAATATTTAATGGTCTAAGAATATACATATTATTCTGTACAAATAAAAATCTAAGTAAAACACTTCCTCCATGGACTACTATACCGTCCACACACGCTGCTAGCTACCACATTAGTTTATCACTATAAAGGGGTAAATCATCCTCACTCTGAATTCTAACTTTTTGACTTCACATCACCAACTTCTTGGTCTAATTTCATTACCAATAGGTCATGACAACAACACTTTAACACACACTACTATTCGAGTAGAAATACAGTTCTAACATTCTGCTACACCTTATTACCTCTGAAGCGTGACACTGTCAACATAAGTTCTAAAAAGAACTGAATACACTTAATACTGTAGGTTGAAAAGCAGGATTTCATCAAAATCAAGGTTCACACTAGAACCAACACACTCCGAAGCACTAACGGACTCTTCTCAAGTCCTTGCAAAATTCTTATATGATTCGATCAAAACAAACCATACCACTTAGACTCCAAACTTCTGTACTTGAATCGGCCTAATGATGAGACATGTCTGAGAATGTTCGAGTAAGAAAAGAATTGGGATGACTGTTACTTTCGTATGGGAAACACCATAGCATGAATTTGAGTATGAAAGAGGGACATTCTGACTCTAGAACTAAAACATGAAGAAAGAGAGACATTCCTAAACGCCTAGTAGCCTCCTGCTTATAAGTGTAGCGCACTACACACCCATATACAAGACTCTACCCGATGCAATTTCGCAGACACCCTGGGACCATGAACCGTACTTTGATACCAAGTTTGTCACGACCCGAACTGGGGCCCTAGCCATTACAAGTATTCTAAGCCATCAAGGCCCGAAACACCCCTTATCTATCTGGTAATCATGCACATGACTTATATGAAAAAATTGTGGAAGATATACTATATAACGGAAACATGGTAAAGAATCATATGAAAACAATAATGGGGAATAATGCCCCACAATCTCAACACAACATCTCTATAACGTCTGCGAAATCTCTACTACATGACTAAAATAAATGTCTATCTGAAAACTAAGACAAGGCCCCAGTAGACCCAAAACTAATAAATGATAAATTAAACTGCAGACATTAGGCCTTCCGAAATATAGAAGGCTCACCACTTGATTCTGCGATTTGTCGGAAGGACTCTACTGGTTGTCTGGACCCCTAGACTGTGCCTCCAAACCTGGGAGGAGAGAGGGTCAATACAAAAATACTGGTATGTAGAGAAATCAAAATAGAAATATAATATTTTTTACACAATATAGGTGAGAGCCATTATAAAGCAGTTTTATATCAAGCTATTTGAAAACACGTGGGCATAATGTAATAGTTTTCAATACCAATGTAATGCAATTGAGCTAGGTAGAATATCCTACAATTCTAATTCCACGGCTATGTGGAATCCACCGCTAGTGCTCAGCTGCCAAGCCCCCAATCCAAGTAGCCGCCAGGATTTAGAGCCGGTATACCCCCCATGTGAGTACACCACAGAGAATACCCCTATGTGAGATGTCCCAATTATTTTATTATCCTCCCATGTTGGATAGAATATAATATGACCCGCATCGGTAACTACGGTTTCCAGCGATGAGCCCTTTCACTCAAACGCCTTCTTCGGGCATCTACCTTTCTCATGAAAATTAAGGCATTCAAACTTTGTTCGAATCAATCACATGTCATACTCTGTAGGGTATCGTCATACCCGAATTTCAAGCCATCAATATCACATCATTCTTCTCATTCAGCCATTGTATTCAACATGAATAACCTTCTCGTTTTCAAGTCAAAATCATATCAATTCTCAAAACATTTCATGTCATGCTCTTCAAGATGTTTTCAAACAATTTACATCATATGAACATTTAAAACAAATTCACATCAAGAGAGGAAATTTCATATCATTCATGCTGTCAAATTGACATCTTTTCGGAATACATGCATATACATATATCCTATAGCAAATCACTTTGGGAGTAGGCCTAAGGGCCAAATCAATATCATAAAATATTTTAAATGTAATCATATTCGTAATTTAAAAACCCTCATTTGAAAACATGAATTTTTAAAGACCATGAGATTTTTGAGATAACCCCACGTACCTAGATTACTACGAATATTAGGCGCTTCTTGAAGCCTACATTGAGAGGATTCCAAATAAGCAATTAGTTTTTAAAATCCACGGTTGTATCTTGAGTTGCTTGGATTTTTTATTTTGAAATCCTAGAGAGATTTTTTGAATAATTTTGATGAATGAAGGTGTATTTTGGGGTCTTTGAGAACTGAATTTTGTGTTTAGGGCTAAGTAAGGGTGGAAAAGGACCATTTTGCCCCAAAAACAGAGTGTTTAAGTCACTTTCAATCTTTACATAGGCGCTGCCTATGCTATCGCCTATGTTTACATAGGCGCCGTCTATACTATCGCCTATGTCTACATAGGCGCCGCCTACTACTTTGAAAGGCCATAACTTCTTGCTCGAGTGCCAGATTTTAACAAAATTGGTATCGTTAGAAAGCTAACTCGAAGACCTATCATTTGACACATAGTAGGCTCTCTAATTCGATATATATAGAGAGTTATGGTCGCTGGAAGCTGACACAAATTACAACATCCACTAAAACTTAATCGATCGAAATAGTTTCAACTCGTCCTTGAGTTGAAGGACCTCTATGGTCTAAATTCAAGCTTGAATGGATTCAAATACTATGTAAATAATTAACCTGCCATATTGGCATAGGATTTATGGCTTTGGGATTATCAACGCATCAAAATCATAGTCTATATTATAGCCCGAAATGTGGGGTATAACAAGAATAATTCAGTTCAGGTCTATATACGTAGGAACGATGGTCTAAACTCTAGCCCAAAAATATAGGGTGTTACAAAAAAGTAGTAGGAAAATGGTATGGCCAGTAACATTTGGTTTTGAGACTATAAATAGCAATGAGATCTCCCTTTTGTACTTCACGATTTTGAAAAAATTACTTTTCTGTAACATCCGCATTTTTGAGCTATAAATTAAACTGTCATTCCTATGTGTCTAAGCTGTAATTCCATGGTTTATATTTAAATTCATGTGTCATTATCTTTATCCTAGTATATGAAGTAATTATGAGGTGAAAAATATTTGTAGAAATCGCTTAAAGCAAAGTTGAGCCAAGAATCTTTCATTCGTCCAAAGTTTGATATTCAATTCTACAAGGGTCCACTTTGAACGTGTATAAATTTTGATACATGTATAATTTTTCATCTTAAGACCTAGAAAATTTTAGATAATTTAATTAGCTTTCCAACGATACCAATTTTGCCTAAATCCGATAACCGAGCAAAAAGTTATGGCATTTTCCATGTAAGGCAGTAAGCCGATGCGATAGTGACGTAACGCGTCTGCCAGTGTGTTATGGAACTGTTTCACAGACTAAATCAGTTTCTAATGGGTATAGGGGCATTTTTGTCACTTCTCCTCACCCAAATTCCGTCCATAACATAAAATTTCAGCCCCAAGAAGCATAAAGTGCCTCTTAAATCAATTTTCTCTCAAAAGAAAAACCTAACCACCTCTCCAAGAACAAGATTCAATTTTTCTTCTCAAAGATCAAGAATTCAAGCCTTTTAATTCAAGATTCGGGGGAAAGGTTTTCAAGATTAGGCTTTCAATCTTTAAAACTAAACAATCTAAGGTACGGGGGACTATCCTAAACTACATGGGTATATGTTTTATGATTTCTACAAGCCTTAAAGATGTATATGCACGTATATACTATGAGTTTTGATAAATTCTTTTAAAGAGCATGCATTGTGAAATCAATTCAATGGAATTATTAAAATCGTAATTGGTTTTTCTATAAGTTTGATTTATAAATCCTGTGCTTTTTATGTGATTTGAAATCGAAAGTTAGCTTACGAATGTAACTTGTGAAATTCTACTCCTCATGACAAAATTTATGAACCTTGCATGATATAAATTGTGAATTCTTTTTGAGAGCATGAATTAAGAGCCCCTCTTTTAATCATGAAATTATGTATAACTAATGTTGGGGGCTGACTTATGAATGATGAGAAACTCTTGAGTTTAAGTGTCTCCTTAATAATTATACATGAGTAGAATAAATGGAATGGCCACTATGTTTTCAAGATTCGTAAAAAGAGTGTGTTTGAATGAGTTTCATGTGGTTTTGTTAATGAGAACTCTGGTGTCACTGGATAAACCTTTCGGTGGTAATTGTACATGTTTGAATAAGAAGGGTTGTGGAATTGATATGATATGAATGACTTGCAAGTCTGGGTATGTGTAATACCCCGTATTTTCGTGCTAGAATTCTAACCGTTGTTCTTGGACGTCTAAGCTCTAATCCAAATGAGTTGAATGTGAATACAAGTTTCATGATCTTTATCCTAGTATGTGAAGTGCTCTTGAGGTCAACAATGTTCATATAAATCATTTAGAGCCAAGTTGAGCTAAGACCATTTGATTTGTCTAATATTGGATATTCGATTCTATGAGGGTCTACTTCAAATGTGTATGTCTCTTAATATACATGGAATTTTTCATCCCAAGACCTATCAAATTGTAGATAATTGAATTAGCTTTCCAAAGATACCAATTTCGCAAATATCCAATACCCGAGTGATGAGTTATGCCCATTTTCCTGAGAGGCAGTATGGATGTACGATAACATATGCGACACATAACTTAGCTTGTGCGATAAGGTGTGCGGCGCATACCCTAGCATATGCGATCAGGTGTGCGACGCACACTTAGGGTTTCAGCAATCAAAACATTCCGTTTTTGAGTTATTTCAAGGATAACTAAGCCTTTTAACATTCCTTACACGTCCCTAAACATAACCCTAAAAATTTAACTACTCCTACACACATCATCACCCTATTATCAGTCTAAGCACATCATTCAAGAGAACAATAAGAGTAAAACAATTAGGGTTGCACAATCAATATTTGTAGTTCCAATCTTTCAACAATTTTATTACTACAGAGGTATGTGGGGATATCAACAAGAACATCCTTTCATTCTTGTGCCCAAAATTTATATTATTTTATGAAGACACATGATTTTACATGCTTTACTTGTGAATTTGAGATGGAAATATTCTTGTTGAAGAAACTGTGATATTTTGATGTTTTAAAGATGAATTCCATGAGCTTAATGTGAATATTCATGATTTAAGTTAAATTTCCAGATTTTGGTAAGAATTATACATGTTGCTAAATAAAGTATAAAACTTGAAATGTTTTGCTCAAGTGTTGAATTATGGATTTTGGACCCCCTATTCGAGATTATGAATTTTTCAGAAGCTATGTGTTATATACACCTTGAGATGAGAATGATTTGACCTTTTGGTCTTGAAAGAGTTGTTTTGAACTCGAATGAGAAAAGAAATCCATATTTTGATTGATTATGAAAAGGGGTAGCATAATGGCTCCCGTTATGAATTGTTGAATTGTGTTGTTGGTGATTTTCTTGTGAAATGATCTAAGCTAAGTCTGGGAGTAGTCTTTAGCACCGAGTGGGAGGTATAGATGTGATTGGTACTTCCCTAGAACTATGTGCCCCCATAGGATGTGAGCCTAAGGCTGAATGATATAGTGATCACTAGTGAATGAATGATTAAGGTCCTACTCCGATAGCAAGGATAGGACAGCTCTTCCCAATGTGGGTTGGATGTTGGACTCCATGTAGCTCACATGGTTTATGTCAGTTATAAGAGACTCCCAATGTGTGTGTGTATTCTCCTATCTAATATGAAAAGTCTTATTCTTCTATCTGAGATGAAAGCATATTTGTTTGAAAGACTGAGTTTGAGAAAGTCATTATTTTTGAATGATTTAATAAACATATATTCCAAAGAGAATCGTTATGATATTTGATTGCTTTGGTGATTTGGAATCAAGATAGAAGTGAATTGACATTTATTACGATGACTCACATGTTTCACCCGATTTATTTTAATCTCTTATGATTATGATGATTTTAATTCGAGCTAAGTGAGTCATTTATATCAGCATGCATAATTTTATAAACTGTGATGATATTAAGATATTATTTTATATCAGCATTTCACCCCATATGCTCGGTACATTTCCATGGTACTGACCCACACACACACCCATGTATAGGCTATATTTTCTCGGAATATAGGTAAAAGGTATAGCATGCACCTTCAGATCCAGTCAGTTAGCGGCATCTAGTCAACAGGTGATGAGTCCTTTTGATTCAAGGTCTTGAGTCAGTTATGCAGAATTAAAAATATTGTATTTTCATTATTCAGTCGCATTGAGTTGGTTTAGTTGGGAGTCATGACCCAGCTACCTACAGTCAGTACTAGTAGAGGCTTCATAGACAGTCAGTAGAAGTTGATGCATTTCGTTTCAGTTATGATTGTAAAGGCAGAATTGAAATCCTATAACTTTAGTATTGTATTGATCAAATTCAAAAAGTTTTATTTTTCACAGATTTGCATATATATTTGTACTTTTTATTTAGTTGCTTATGAGATGTGCCAGTAGAAGGGTTAGCTTGGGGTCACTTATGACCCTAAGCACCGTGTGACGTCTCGGGACCCAATTTCGGGGTGTTATAGTATGGCGATACCCTATTGTGATGTGCCCTTAACAGAATGAGAAAGATTTTTTATTAAGCATGAATTATATTTTTAGGAGGCTAAAAATTGGGCTTAAAGAGAGTTAGATGGTTACCCAAAGATAGCATGAGTTGAAAGACTTAATGCTAGTAACTGTGATTTGCCGACACGGGATTATGGTACCTTGTTATGTGATCTTGTGTACCTTGTATTATCTCATCCCAATTCGAAACTATGGTTAGGATCCCTTCTTTGTGTTCTTGTTCCCAACTATGACGTATTGACTTGACTAGGGAATTTGACACCCTGCTTTGTGATCTTGCGTGTTCTCCCCCTTATAAATACTCCAATCCTTGCGGAAAACTTGGATTAGGGGCTTGTCCGCTGAGTCTAGGACGGATTCCATATAGCCCGTGAAATTATAGATTGTAGGGTGTTCTATCTAGCTTAGAAGTAAAATAAAGAATGGGTCATGGTTTCAAAGAAATACTTCAAAGTCTTTTAAGTATGCCCATGTGTTTTCATATATCATATGTAAAAGTGTTTTATAAATTGCTCTCACTTATGTTGTACAAAAGTTGATTATCTTGGATTGCTCTGCGTACGAGTACATCTGTATTGACCCCTATATTTTAGGGTCTGAGGCTCAGTCCAGGGGTCCCGCTAAGTCGTAGATTTGTCAGAAAGAAGTGTGAAATTGGTGAGCGTCCCTTATTCTGAAAGACCTATTTTTAGAACATTGATATTTCATTTTGTTGTGGTCCGACTAGGGGTTTTGTCCCAAATTTCAAACAGATGTCATTTTCTGTTGTTAGAGATTTCGCAGACTAGTGTCATGTGTTTTGAATATTTCATGAACTCATTTTTTTGTATTATTCAGTTAAAGAAAAAGATAGTGACCATGTTTCCATCTTGGTTTATTTTTTCTCTAATTTACTATATTGTATGAATGTTGTGCATGATTTCAAAATAGAGAAGGGGCGCCCGAACCTTTATGGTTTGGAATACTCATTACGGTCTGGTCCCCAGCTCGGATCGTGACAAACTTGGTATCAAAGCACGATTCATGGTCCCAGGGTGTCTGTAAAATTATGTCTAATAGAGTCTTGCTTATGGGTGTGTTGTGCACCACATTTATAATTAGAAGGCTACCGGGCATTTAGGAGTTGTTTCTTATTCTTTCTTACTCTAGTTCATGTTATAGCGTCGTTTATAAGAAAGTTATCCATATTTCTTCCTTGTTCAAATTGCATGGGCCATGCCTCATTATACAAGCCTATGAGTCTTGCTCTCCCAACGGTTCTCTCTAATTGAGTTGTCTATAAAGTTATGAATATGCACAAGGACTTGAGAGGAGTCCATGAGTGCTTTAAAATGTGTTGATTTAAGCATATACCCCTATCTACATCAGTTGTGCGCTTGAGCCTGAGGTATGGAGTCTATTCAGTCTCCTTTAATAAAATTTTTGTTGCAGATTTCATATTTAAGGATAATGATGTGTAGTAGAATGTTGGAACTGTATTTCCACCCAAGTACTAGTATAATTTAACGTGTCATGACCTACTAATAGTGAGATGGTCCAAAAGATAGTGACATGAAGTCACAAGGGTGACATTTGCATAAATAAATAATTTTTGTTGTGTAATCGCAGATTGAGGAGGGGATTTCCATTGTATAGTGATAGAATAATGTGGCAGCAATATTTGTAGATTGTATGGTAGTCTGTGAAGGAAGTGACTGGATATGATTTTTATCTATTCGAATTAGGGAAGGAGCCTAGAGCGGATAGCTATGGTGGTCATAGAAACCAATTATAGGTTGTGAATGGAAAGGGGTAGATTAGTTAATAAGTTGTAGGTAGAGACTCATTAGTGTTTATTGAGTTTTCAAGATCATTGTGATGTATGATTAGGTAAGTAAGTATGAGGTGAGAAATTAGAATATATTGATAAAATTAAAATGAGTTATATTATAAGATTAATTTTGACTAATCCTATCATGTGACTTTACCTCTTTGACGGTATTTTCTTTAGTAGTAGTAAACTAATACTTCATGTGAGGAGTTATGTAGTGGATTTTCAGTTGTAATAGTGAGGTTATGGAGAGCATGTGATTGTAAGTAGTAGTTAAGTGAAATTTCCCCAACTTGATAAACCAGTATAGTATGTGGCATGCTTTATCGGTGGTACATGATTGGTTGTAACTACAGGCTTGAACTTGAGATGTGGGTAGTGGTGGATAGTAGCTCAAGATTAGTGATGTATATTTTGTGGGAATGAATTAGTAGGCTTGATGTGAGGTGTGAAATAGCTTAGGTTGGAAACTTGTGGAAAAAAAAGAGGAGTTGATAATTGTGATATTTATATGCATGAGCACTAGTGTTAAAATAATGAATTGTGGGTGAGTCATTAAGTATATAATAGCATGAGTATATAAGAATAAGTTGAACCCCAGATAGCATGTTGATAGATAAGGTTGTATGGTGTAAGTGTCATCCGTACTCAGCTTGTGGTTGTGGATTTTGTAGTACGAAAAAGTCTGGGGAGTTGTTGTATAGCATTACTTAAAGTTGAACTTAAGGAAATGTAGGTAGGTAATGTGCGCCTTTGGTATAGTTGTGCAAATTTTGTTAAGTTGTAAGTTATGTGATTAAAGGTGTAATGCTAGTATCCTAAGAAGTTGAAGATAAGGCGTTAAGTGTTTAGAAGCATGGATTTCTATGCCTATGATAATGTTAGTCGTAAGTCGACGATTTTGAGGGTTAGAGAAAGTTGTGATTTGTGTCCCTAAAAGGGAGATGTCCTAGAAAGAAATTAGTGTGTTTTTATTTAAAATTATTGTGGAGAGTTGTAGTTATAGATTTGATAAGGGGATATGTCTATAAGTCTAGGATTGTGACTTTGATTAAGGGGGAGATGGTGATTTAAAGTAGTTTTCGACTTTTCCTGTGGTGTCAAGTTTCAAGAAGAATCATGATCAATCAGTTCCTGTTCAAGCATAATCCTCCTACGTCAGTTTGAATAGACATCTACCAATGCCTTGTGTATTCAAGTCTTGCTAATGACTATGGTTCGAGTTCTCTATGGACGTATGTTTATGATCTGACCTCTAAACTAGAAGCAATTGTGTCTCTCAATGATCCAGTCTTTCATTTATTCAAGCCATATGTTCTATTGTTCGTGATCCATAAAAATCTATATCTCTCAGCATACTTGGTTCTAAGAAAATATGTTTTTATATGTCACCGATTCATCCTATGTTGGGTTTAGCCAAAGTGATAAAGTTTATGTAAGCTCATGGTAAATCTCAGTTTCTTAAATAAGGAGTAATTGCTTCAAGAGGCAATCTTTGTCTTAGTTGTAAGGTAACACCCCGTAGCATTCTCGACTCAATACCACTCTTAGTTGCATGTATGGAGAGCTTACAACCTGAAAATTTTTCTAATTGTTAAAAGACTTAGTCATATTCATGAGCTCTTAACTTCGATAATTTTCAAATTGATCTTCCTGATGCCAGAACGTAGATTTTTGAGTTGATTCATGATCAGGGGTGTAAAGGGGGTGCCTCGGAAAAGTTTTAGATTTTTTTTCAGACAATGTTTAAGGCATGTTTGAATGATCAAAATAGTGGGCCAATGCGATATCGAAGTGTCGTGCCAGGAATCGTATTGTAGGGACCGATACGGCGCAGCGTGGCGCTTAATGCTGATGGTTTGTGTTACTAATTTTCGGGTTCAGGAGGGTTATTTAGTCTCTTTCTCTTATTTTATTTTGATATGTGCACCAATATTTTCTCACTGTGCTCCATCCTAAGAATTCATTTCGTAATGTGTTTCTTCGAACGACTCTCTACTTATGATCCAGACACTTGATATATGGAGCACTTCATATCTATTTTATCGTATCTTCATTTTATGTCCCTTCTTGAGTGGTTCAATAAGTATAAGTTATGGTCTAATAGTGTTACTTCCATTCATGACATTTATGCTTGGGTCCCTTAATGACCCTCCGTATGATAGTATGATGGTGGTTGTGGAAGCACAGTGATGTGTTAGGTAGGGGAGTAGATGTTCTTGAAGGCAAAAAATTTGGTGTGAATTCTCGAGCTAAGGTTATAGGTGAAAGGGAAAAGAAAAAGAGGAACTTTTGTTGTGTGAAATTGTTAGGAATGAGATATATGGCGAAAATCTTTGTGAATGTGATTGAATTTGTTGGTTTTAGTGGAGGAAGTCCATGATGTGGGTGTAGTAATGATAGGCTTGAATGTTGTGATTGATGAAAACACAACCCATGTACTATGTGGTTAGTACTTCTTGAATTAAAACCCGAGGGTGTTTGACAATAGTGATAAGGTGAGGTAATATTCTTAATGGGATGTAACGTACAGGGTCCTATAGCTAAAGTTATCACCTTGTTATTCCAAGTTAGGCTTCAACATAAAAGCACATTGCAGTGAAACTCAAACTCTTGGGTTAGATGTCTGATGGGAGAATAGTAAGATGGAAAGGACGAAGTATGTTATTTAATGTTGGGGCATAGCTGGGTAGTACCTATCAGCTAAGTCAACTCGTTGTATCATAAGGGGTGGAGAATGCTTTAATCCCTATCTTTCACGAAATCTTATTTCATGACTAGTACTAATATAAATCAGGTCTATGATCATCAAATAAATCTATGTCTTATGTTGTGATAATTATGGTGCATAGAACTCATGTGCAAGATTATCCCTATGTAAAGTCTCATTATCCCATGTTTCAAGCTTTCACGTTACACTAGGGGTTATCATGAAGCTCGTTTGATGCTTTTGCATATTTTGTTAGAGAAAAATATTCAATGCAAGGTTTCATTCTTTATTCTACACTTTTATAACTTCAACAAGTACCTACTCATCATTCGAGGACGAATGATACCAAAGGGGAGCTAATGTAACACCCTGCATTTTCAAGCTAGAAATCAAACTTTCGTTCCTACGTGTGTAAGCTCTAATTCCGTGTTTTATATTTAAATTCATGTGTCATGATCTTGATCCTATTATATGAAGTGATTTTGAGGTGAAAAATATTTGTACAAATCGCTTAAAGCAAAGTTGAGCTAAGAATTCTTCATTCGTCCAAAATTTGATATTCGATTCTACAAGGTTCCACTTTGAACATGTACAACTTTGAATACACGTAAAATTTTACAGCTTAAGACCTACCAAATTGTAGATAATTAAATTATCTTTCCAACGATACCAATTCACCTAAATTCAATAACCGAGCAAAAAGTTAAGGCATTTTCCGTGTGAGGCAGTAAGCCGATATGATATCGACGCGATGCGTCGGCTAGCGCGTTACGGAATTGTTTCACAGGCTAAATTAGTTTCTGATGAGTATAGAGGAATTCTGGTCACTTCCCCTCACCCAAATTCCGTCCATAACATAAAATTTCAGCCCCAAGAATCATCATTTGCCTTTTAAATCAATTTTCTCTCAAAAGAAAAAATCCTAACCACCTCTCCAAGAACAAGATTCAATTTTTCTTCTCAAAAATCAAGAATTCAAGCCTTCCAATTCAAGATTCTCAAGAAAGCTTTCAAGATTAGGCTTCCAATCTTCCAAACTAAATAATCTAAGGTACGTGGGGCTATCCTAAACTACATAGATATATGTTTTACGATTTCTACAAGCCTTAAAGATGTATATGCACGTATATACTATGAGTTTTGGTAAATTATTTTTAAGAGTGTGCATTGTGAAATCAATTCAATGGAATTATGAAAATTGTTATGTGGTTTTCTATAAGTTTGATTTATAAATCTTGTGCTTTTTTTGTGATTAGAAATTGAAGGATAGCTTACGAATGTAATTTGTGAAATTCCACTCCTCAAGACAAAATTTATGAATCTTGCATGATATAAATTATGAATTGTTTTTGAGAGCATGAACTAAAATTCCCTCTTTTTATCATGAAATTATGTATAACCAATATCGGGGGCTGATATGTGAATGATAAGAAACTCTTGAGTTAAATGTCTTCTCAATCATTATACATGACTAGAATAAATGGAATGGCCACTATGTTTTCAGGATTCGCAAAAAAAGTGTTTGAATTAGTTTCGTGTGATTTTGATAATGAGAACTCTGGTGTGACTGAATAAACCTTTCGGTGGTAATTGTACATGTTTGAATAAGAAGGGTTGTGGAATTGATATGATATAAATGACTTGCAAGTCTAGGTATGATAATACCCTATTGTGATATGCCCTTAACAGAAGAACAAAGATTTATTATTAAGCATGAATTATGTTTTTAAGAGGCTAAAAATTGGGCTTAAAGAGAGTTAGTTGGTTACCCGAAGATAGCATGAGTTGAAAGACTCAATGCTAGAAACCGTGATTTACCGACGCAGGATTATGGTACCCTTCTATGTGATCTTGTGTACCTTGTATTATGTCATCCCAATTCGGGACTATGGTTAAGAGCCCTACTTTGTGATCTTGTGCCCAACCACGACATATTGACTTGACTAGGGAATTTGACACCCTGCTTTGTGATCTTGCATGTTCTCTCCCTTATAGATATTTCAATCCCTGCGGCAAACTTGGATTGGGGGCTTGAACGCCGAGTCAAGGGTGGATTTCATATAACTCAAGAAATTATAGATTGCAGGGTGTACCATCTAGCTCAGAAGTAAAATAAAGAGTGGATCATAGTTTCAGAAAAAATACTTCAAAGTCTTTTAAGTATGGCCATGTGTTTTTATATATCATATGTAAAAATATTTTATAAGTTGCTCTCACTTATGTTGTACAAAAATTAATTATTTTGGATTGCTCTGCGTACCAGTACATCTGTGTTGACCCCTATATTTCAGGGTCCGAGGCTCAGTCTAGGTGTCCTGCTAAGTCGTACATTTGTCAAACAGAAGTGTGCAGTTGGTGAACCTCCCTTATTCCGGAAGACCTGTTTTTAGAACATTGATATTTCATTTTGTGTTTTTTTTTCCGACTGTGGTCTTATCCCAGATTTCAGACATGTGTCATTTTTAGTTGTTAGAGATTTCGCAAACTAGTGTCTGGTGTTTTGAATGTTTCATGAACTCATTTTTTTGTATTGTTCAGTTAAAGAAAAAGATAGTGACCATGTTTCTGTCTTGGTTTGTTTTTCCACTAATTTACTGTATTGTTTGAATATTGTGCATGATTTTTAAATGGAGAAGGGGCGCCCGAGCCTTCATCGTTCGGGATGGTCGTTATGGCCAGGGCCCCAACTCGGGTCGTGCCATTTTCATTCTGTAATATCCAATGACGGAGAAAAAATTTTCATTAAAGGTTTCCAAAAGACATAATACATAAACATGCCTTTTAACTTGACCTTAAATTGCATATATGACCTCCAACTTTGAGTGTGCACAAGTAGACACTTAAACTTATATAAAGTTGAACAAGTCTACCTCAAATTGCCCCAATTTCACCAAGTCTTGTATGCTTCAATTAGAATTGTAAATATGGTTTATAAATTCCCATAATCAACTAAAGACTTGTGCAAGTCAACCAAGCCTTGCTTTATTTTCTCCAGAATTGTGTGGTACAAAAATGGCATGTCATGTTCCTCTAATAACTTAATTTTATCAACTTATACTATACGCTCGAGAAATATTTTTACATGATTAGCATATTTTACATAGTTTGATCACAACATATTTTCAGTAAAGCATCTAGTACGCCCCTGAACTATGACCAAATTTGCTACGACACGCTCCAACTTCACGGGGTCCCTATTACCCTCTAAACTCAATTTTAGCATATTTCTGTCACTCTTTTGTGCTGACGTGGCACCTTTTATCAATTTTTTGGCTGACATAACACTTTTGATGTGAGCTCCATTTTGTGTAAAAAATGTTGTCATGTCAGTACAAAAGAGTGATAAAAATATACTAAAATTGAATTCAGGAGTAATAGGATCCTTGTGAATTTGGAGTGTATTGTAGAAATTTTAGCCATAGTTCGAGAGGGTATTGGATTTTGTAAATGTCACAGAATCCAGGAACATTTACAATCAAGTTACTTTTTGCGGATAATTTAGCACATTTTTATGGGATGGTAATAAAAGGAGTTTGTTTGAGTTATGATTATGTTTTTATGAACTTTTTTTTTAATAAAAGAATACATAAAAATAATTTGTATTGGTTGTTATAATTTTAGGGAATTTTCCTGGTTATGTGGCCCCAAAGACTTTACAAAATTGTAGAAGATCAAAAATACACCAAGTCTTGCAACTGTAAATGTATTGTCAAATTTATTCCTCTAATCAGTCCAAAAGACTTCCCAAGTTGCCTTCTACAAAAGTTATCTATATTAATTATATAGAGAATTTTATGTGATAGTATAATTAATTAATGGGTGAAAATTGTTCCCTTCGAAATTTGCCTTAAAAATCAACCTTCCCCAAACTATCAACAATAATCAACCTCCCCTCTTTGTCCCATGCAATGTCCATTTTGTCCTTGTAATTTTAATTTTATATTTATGTAATATCTTTTTATATTATATGTAATGAATATTTTTT
>NW_025827032.1:0-1878 GCF_002878395.1 Capsicum annuum | reverse complement strand
TGATTTTGATATTTGGGTCGTGAATCCCCATTGGAAAGTGTTTTTTTCAGAAAGTGTGTTATAAGCACGTTGATGTTGAATATTTGAGATATTTTGAATGATTTGACCTTTTGATCTTAATGGAGTTGTTTTGAACTCGAGTGTGAAATAAATCCACAACGTGGTTGATTTTGATAGATGGGAAGCATGATGGATCCCGATGTATATTTATACATTATTGAAATTATTTTGTTGTGGATTGTCTTTGAAATGATCTGAGATAAGTCGGGGAGAAATCTTTAGCACCGAGCAGGAGGTATAAAGCGACATTACTTTCCTATAACTATGTGCCCCCATAGGAGTGAGCCTGAGGCTGATTTATATAATGATCATTAGTTTGTGTGGATTTGATATCGATAGTCCTACTCCAATGGCAATGATGGGACGGCTCTCCCCAACGTGGGTTGTACGTTGGACTCCATGTAGCTCACAAGGTTTATGTCGGTTATAGGATCTCCCAGTGTATGTGTGTTTCCTTGTGTCTATGGTGAATGGTGAAGTGATTTGAAAGTGGAATTGTGAAAGTTATTCTTTCAAAAGATTTAAAAGATATTTACATTATGAGAATTGATATTCTTGATGAACTGAAAGTGATTGACAAATTATGTGATGACTCACACGTGTTATTATTCTTATTTCATCCTCTCATTATTATGATGATTTTCTTTGGGCTATGTGAGTCTTTCATACATCCTGCATATTTATTATAAATATTTGTGATGATAATGTTTATAAAACTGCATACACCCCTATTTACTCGATTCCTTTCCATGGTACTGACCCATATCTTCGGATTGGGCTACATTTTCTCGAAATGTAGGTTCAGGTGCTCAGTTCTAGGTTCGACAATGATTCTTTAGGCACGCTATTCTACATCCTCTGTTGTGGTGAGTCCTCATGTTCTGAGGACATGATGTCTAATATTGGTTTCACGAAATTATTTAAATTTGATAACTGAGTATGAGTCAGTTGGGGCATGTCTCAATGGCTCGCTGGTTTTATTGATTTTCTTAGAGGCTTATTAGACTAGTATAGATATTGGGAGTTGATTAACAAGTCGTATTTTGTTATCTTTCTGAAATTCTTTTATTCTTGGATGATGATTATTCTATTGATATTTGAGGGTTATTTATGGAAACTCCGTTGATTCATGTTGAACTTAATGAAAATGGCTCAAAGGGTTAGCTTGGGGCTACTGTAGCCTCAAGCACCGTGTGATGTGCTGGGACCCATTTTTGGGGCGTTACAAACTTAGTATTAGAGCCTAAGGTTTTAAGGTGTCCTAGGGAGTCTGACAAGCCGTGTTAAGTAGAGTCTTGATCATCGGTAGTAGCGCGCCACATCTTTGAGCAAGAGGCTATAAGACGTTTTAGGACAAAGTGTAATTCTTTCTTTTAGAAGTCTATCATGCATAAAGTGTCTCTCTCTGCAATTGATTCATGCTCTCCCCTTTTAGAAATATTCCTCCACGTCGAGCGAGAAGAAATAATGATGGTCAGTAACCTCAACCCACTGACCCATTATAGAGAGATAGAGTTTGGGATTGATTTTTTTCTTGATACTCAGCCCATTTCTATTCCTTCTTACCGTATGGCCCCTGCAGAACTTAAGGAGTTGAAAGAGTAACTCAAAGATCTACTAGATAAGGGTTTCATAAGGCCTAGTGTTTCTCCTTGGGGTGCTCCTGTGTTGTTTGTGAGAAAGAAAGATGGCTCTTTGCATATGTACATTGATTACCGCCAACTGAATAAAGTCACCATAAAAAATAAGTACCCCCTTCCGAGAATAGATAATTTGTTTGACCAATTGCAAGGTGCAAGTTGTTTCTCAAAGATAGAC
>NW_025827031.1:0-1496 GCF_002878395.1 Capsicum annuum | reverse complement strand
GTTCTATTTTGCTCGTTTGACCATCCAAATGGCCATGAAAAATTAAGTGAACCACACTGGGATGATCCCCAACCTCCTTGGAATGCCCCGATCAATTTTGTGCCCATAGCACACCCGGACCCCAAGGCCACACTCAAAACCATGGGCTATAGCACACTAATTTGGCCCAAAAATATTCCGTTAGCGTCGTTTTGTCTGTTTGTCCACCCAAATAGCCACAAAAAATCAAATAGATCATACTGGGATGATCCTCAACCTCTTTGTCAAGCCTTGATTAATTTTTGTCCCACATAGCACCCAAACCCCAGGCCCACCCTCAAAATCATGGGCTATAGCATGCCAATTTAGCTCAAAAATACCTCATTCATGCCATTTTGCTTGTTTGTCCACTCAAATGGCCACGAAAAATTAAACAGAACTCACTGGGATGATCCCCAACTTTCCTGGCACACCTCGATTGATTTTCAACCCATAACATGCCCAAAACCAGGCCTACCCCCAAAACCGTGGGCTATACTACGTCGATTTGGCCTAAAAGTGCCCCGTTCATACCGTTTCACCCGTTTGTCTACCCAAATGGCCACAAAAAATTAAATGGACCATACTGGGATGATCCCCAACCTCCCTTGCATGCTTCAGTCAATTTTTGGTCCGCGGTACGCTCGAACCCCGAGCCCGTCCCCAAAACTGTGGGCTATAGCACACCTATTTGGCTCGAAAATACCCTATTTGTGCCGTTTTACCCGTTTGTCCACCCAAATGGACACGAAAAATTAAACATACCATATTGGGACAATATCTAACCTCCCTGGCACACCCTAGTCAATTTTCGGCCCACAGCACGCTCGGATCCCGTGCCCACCCCTAAAACATAGGCTATAGCACACCAATTTGGCCGCAAAAATGCCCCGTTCTCTCTGTTTTGCCCGTTTGTCCAGCCAAATGGCCATGAAAAATTAAATGGACCATACTGGGATGATACCCAACCTCCCTGTCATGCCTCAATCAATTTTTGGCCCATAGCACGCCCTAACCCTAGGTCCACCCCAAAACTGTAGGCTATAGCATGCCGATTTGGCTCGAAATTGCCCTATTCACACCATTTTGCCCATTAGTCCACCCAAATAGCCACGAAAAATTAAATGGATCACACTGGGAAGATTCTCAACTTCCCTGGCATACCCCAGTCTATTTTCGGCCCATAGCACTCCTAGACCTTCAGCCCACCCCCAAACCTGTGGGCTATAACACACCAATTTAGCCTAAAAATGCACCATTCACGCTGTTTCACCCTTTTGTCCACCCAAATTACCACAATAAATTAAACGGATGATACGCCTAATTACAACTCTCGTTAGATAGTATAAGCGGTCGCTGTCAAATATAGAACCCAACTAGGTTAGGTGTCGAATCCCATAGGGAATACTGTGCTGACTAAGTATTGTAATCGTTAATGGACTGTTGATCAAAGGTTCCTGAATAAGGTTTTTTTTTTT
>NW_025827030.1:0-1745 GCF_002878395.1 Capsicum annuum | reverse complement strand
TTTTCAATAAGGATCAAAACCTACATATCTCAAGACCCTGGAAATCAGACTGCTAGTGGTTCGGCTTGATCGATAGCAAATATAGTCTTTTATTTAGACGACGTTTGGTTCAAAATGAGTGACAAATACATTGTGTTATGGAAAAAAGGATTGTATTTATCTTAATTACAAAGAAGAGAAAAGTTATCTCTGGTGCACATTTAAAAATGCCCCAGAGGTGAAATTGAAATTGAAAACATCCTAAAATACCTATTTGCCTTCTGATAGGGGTGTGATTTGATGGTGGTAAAAGTCACTCTTTAGTTCACGTCCAAAGAGTTTGATTCCTCTTCAAACTACATCCCAGTTTGCTTCTAAGAAAAAGTTCCACATTGTGCTGTATCATTTTTGGAGTCATTAACACTTGTGATTTTGGTTTGAGAATTTCATCCTTTTGGATACTCTCGACAACATCTCAAACAAAATATTTAGTTGTAAATGTAGCATGACACAAATGTAAATTGGTCCAAACCTGTTTGAAACTATCATGTTGAGATGGTTGAAGAACTAATTTTGCATAATCTATTTTAAGAATATCATGCCACTTTGAACTGGATGACAATCCAACGTGTACCAGTAAAAGGGTAGACGATCTATCTTGAATATTTTGTGCCACTTTGAATGGGGTAACATCCCAATGTGTCTTATTGAATGATGGATAATCTATCTTGAATGTAACATGACAATTTGAATGGGGTGACGTCCCAATGTGTCTTATTGAAAGAAAAATGACCTATCTTGAATGTAACATGCCACATTGAATGGGGTGACTGACCAACGTGTCTTATTGAAAGGCAGAAGATCTATCGTGAATGTAACGTGCCACTTTGAATGAGGTGATGGACTAACGTATCTCATTGAAAGACGGGTGACCAATCTTGAATGTAATATGTCATTTTGAATGGGGTAATGACCCAATGTGTCTCATTGAAAGGCGTACAACCTATCATTAATCATGCCACTTTGAACGAGATTGCAGTCTAATGACTATTAGCCATATGCACTAAACATATTATTAGCAAATGAAATGTCAGGAAAATTGTGAAAACCTTGTCTTAATATGTCCCACTGAAGGAGGTGACAACCCATAATATAGTAACATATCACGTAGAAGGAAGTGATGATTCATATAATAACGTGTTACTCTACAGGAGGTAGCAATCTATAACATGATAACATGCCACTCTGGAGGAGATAATGGTCCATAATAATATGTCACTTTGAAGGAAGTAACGGTCCATAACATAATAATATATCACTCTAAAAGAGGTCACGGTCCATAACATAATAACCTGTCACTTTGAAGGATGTGAAAGTTCATAACATAGTAACATATCACTTTGAAGGGGGTGACAGTCCATAATATAATAATCTATCACTTTGAAGGAGGTGACCGTCCATACCATAATAATATGTAACTTTGAAGGAGGTGACGGTACATAACATAATAACATGTCACTTTGAAAGAGATGATGGTCCATAACATAATAACATGTCACTTTGAAGATAGTGATGGTCCATAACATAATATGTCACTCTGAAAGAGGTGACGGTCCATAACATAATAACATAATGTCTCAAATATAGCAGCGGGCCAATGCATCATTTTAAAGGGTGGGAAACCCAAATATAATAAGATGTCACCTCAAATGAGATGATAGCTCGATGTGTCCTTTTAAAGAAGGGATGACCCAAATATAATAAGA
>NW_025827029.1:0-1848 GCF_002878395.1 Capsicum annuum | reverse complement strand
TCTTGAATAAATTTGCAGAATTAATGGTGAACTTTGGAGGTTCTTGAAGTTGGATGTAGGAGCTTAGGGTTTTCTTTTTAAGGGAGTTTGATGAAATATAACATATAATGCTTCTAATAGGCTTTAATATAGGGTTTGGATGGATTTTGGGTGAGGGAAAATGACCAAAACGTCCCTAAAAATCAAAAAAATTCTCAAATCTGTCCTTTGGTGGACTGTTTTGATAGTCTGAAGTAGATCAACCATAACGTTTTACTCCGACATTCAAATTGGATGAAACCAATTTCATTAGAAAGAGGACTCTCATATCTTTCCGTTTATATATAGTATCTCACCCAGATCATTGTGTACGAGGAGTTATGATCATTTGAAGTTGACCCAAAAATTCACTTTTGTTAGGCTGAAGTAGATTCGCCATAACTTTTTGCTCCGATAGACAAATTGGATGAAACTAATTTCATTGGAAGGAGGACTCGCAGAGCTTTCCGTTGATATATAGTAGATTTCCCAGATTATTATGTACAAGGAGTTATGATCGTTTAAAGTTGGAGCAAAAATACTCCAGGCCTCAGTACTTTTTCCTGCATGTTTTACTGTTCACTACTATTCACGGTTTGATCGGAATGTTCATAACTCGTCGCTCGGGTGTTCGTTTTGGATGATCCACATATCGTTAGAAAGATTATTCGATAATCTACACAATGGTGGGTCATACTCTAAGATATTTCACATGGAAAATTTATAATTCATTCTAGAAGATAGAACCCAACACGTTTACGCACAAAATTTTAACGAAAAATTTCTCGGGGTATTACATTAAGTTCCGAAATGATCATAAAATGGATTGACCTTGATATTTTATTCCTCGTAAAAATATGTCTTATAAGAATACCCTTTATAAGGGTGGTCTTGATTTTTTGCCTTGTTCATTAAATTTGGCTATAAGACAGATGTGTATGCTATTTTAAGACAATGAACCTGCTCAAATGACCAGAAGTTTTTGCCTTATAAACAAAAGTTAGAACTTATATATGTTACCTATAAGGTAGACGTTCCAACTTTTGCCCATAAGGTAACCCGTTTATGACATTTCAAGACAATGAACCTGCAATATTGACCAAAAGTTTTGCCTTATAGACAGAACAACAACAACAATAATATAACCAGTGTGTTCCGACAGAGGCGAACCCAGGACTTAAGCTTGACGGGTGCACCTCTATATTTAAATATAGTAATTAATAATGTCAAAGTTCGATATACATTTCTTTGAAAACTTATTAATTATAGTATTTTATAAGCAAAATTTTAATATTATTGAATATCATTAATTAGATTTAATATGACAAAAGTGTGTTATTTACCGTACTTAAATTCAACGTACTTTTGTATTTTGAACAATAGTAGAAAGTTTTAAAAAAATATGAAATTCGAGAGATTTGTTTGCTAGATAGTTGCAACGGGTAACATTTGATTTAAGCCTATCTCAAACTTTAAATTGCTAACTTTTTAAATAAAAAATAACTCAATGATCATAAGATTAAAAAAATATATATATTATACATGATAAGCTAGGGAGAATATCTACCTTTTGAAGTTGGAGAGAGGCTTGTATTTTGAAATAAAATAAAAAATAGCTCAATAACATCCACAATACATAAAAGAAAAAAGAAAAAGTATGAAATAAATGACTACTAAGTAGGAAGTCTTTTTTAATCAAAAGATAAATATATACATTTGCACAATAAGTGTAAAGAAACTTGGAAAATGGAAAAAGGAGCAATAAAGAAACGTTTCACACAATAGAAAATTGGAAAATGATAAAAGGAGCAATAAAACGTTGTTGGGGGG
>NW_025827028.1:0-3170 GCF_002878395.1 Capsicum annuum | reverse complement strand
CGGACGGACTACCACCCTGTAGAGTTTGCCTTTAAGCTTGGGCGGTACCTTCTTATCATACAGCACCCCCGACGCGAGCTTCCACTTCATCCATCCCGCCCCAATAAGGTGCGAGACATCCTCGTCAATCTCACTGTTACTCTGGATCACGGACCCAAGATACTTGAAATTATCCCTCTTACATACCTCCTGTGCTTCCGGCGTCCATTAAATCGTGGTACACCGTTTTTTCATGAATTACAATACCGTCGACCCAATAGTTATCGTACCTTGTTTTTGAAACTCATTCTCCAGAATGACACAACAACACCGTCACGGGTTCCATTGAGGATTACCAGAAATTTTAGAAGGAAGATCGATTTTTCCCCAAAATTCAAAAAATTTGATCTTGTAATCTGGTATGGTTCAAAAATATTGGTTTGCTTCAACTTTGAGCTCTTGTTGAATGGAATTGCATTTTTAATGCTTGAAACTGTTTTGCCGTGATTTGGGTTGTTGAAATCAGAAAAAATCCATTCCTTCCTTTAATAAAGATCTGATCTGTTTCATATGTATCACCTCTTTATATATATCACCGCTTAACATATGTATCACCATTTCAAAAATCTGGGATAAGATGTAATTAGTAAAATAATCAAAATTTTATGTAATATCACTTAAAGATTCAGGGATTTATGTAAGTTACTCATATATAATTGGGTCACTTTATTTCATTCTTTTGGGCTAGTAGTACAGTAATAGCCTAATTTATATTTTCCGGGTTGTTTGGCCCACTCTTGAATATAAAGGATCAATTAGATCCCTTCTAGACACAGAATATAATATTCAGTTCCAAGTTAAGACATTCATTTTCTCTCTCTAAAGCTTCTATGGCAGAGTTTGGTTATTGATCTATCTTGTTATAAATGCTATACATTGACAAAGTATTTAATTTCTTATTCACCTGATAGTTCTTCATTGATCTCTAGGTAATAATAGAAGTAGTAATTGAGTTTGAAAATGGAAGAACTTTAGTTTCTTAAGACGATTCTAGCATTGAAATAAGAAATTGGTAGTAATCCCTATGGCTAAATAAGTACCATTAGTTAGCTACGAATGTAGACAATCACACCAACTAATGATAGGTTCTATACGCAAACTGGACACCTAGCCATCTAATACTCTTGAGAAGTTATAGTATGAAAACTGTAACTTATGACATTAAATTGGTAGCGGAAGAATAGGAATTGGGAGTTTCAATTTTGTCACAAGAATAAGTTAAGAGTTCGTGAGTTTTAGGGATAATTAACATCTAAACATTATATTGTTGTAGTTATTGGAAGCAAGGTTGGAGCTATTCAACGAAAGTGCAGTGAGTGATAGCTCTTCTATAGTTGATTTTTAATTATAACATGTTTTAAAATTTGTTTTTCTTGCATTGAATTGATTATCTAGAAATTAATTTACTTGCATATGGACACGTGATACTATGATCAAATATTTGAGAATGATTACTTGAATCTATGCTATTTATGAGTAATTATATACTGATTGAATTTGAAATATACACAAGAAAAATATGATACTATATATTGTAGTATAAGGAACTATTTAGGAAGGTAACTTTGCCAGTTCGTCCGCTATCTAACGCCGTAATCGTTAGACCTGGTGCACCTTATAGGAAAAATAATGTGGTACAAAAACTCTCTAGAAGGGAATCTAGCTGACGGGAGAGTCAAATGACTATGGTAAATCCGTAGTGTCAGAATATATACTCGACCTGGTATTAAATCCTCCTAATAAATGATGATGAAATTGTTTAAACGACTTGAATTGTTTTCATACATGGTTTGCAAACTTGATTGAAACAAGCTATTTCAATGATTTATAAATTGCATGATTTCTTTTATATGTTTGTCCCAGATAAAACGTTATGGTTGATATTATTACTCACTCCCTCTTGTTTTTCACTTATAGATAACTTTACTGAGGGTGAGAGATGGATAAAGCCGACGCCGGATCTAGTAAGCCCCGCACTTACTTCGAATGGGCTATCATTGTGACTTGAAACTTCAAAAGTTTTGTGGAAGTCACCGATTTCCAATTCAATTTTGAGAATATTTTAGACTTAATTTGCTAGTAGTGTAGCATGTAGTGTTGATTGATTGAATGTTAATAGGTTTAAATATATGGATCGTTTCCGATACAAAGGAAACTTTGTCAAATTTTTAGCGAGAATTCGACCAGGTTTGCTTGGTAGGTCTAGGCTTATTGTGTTGTCAGTCATGGCCTAGGTGGGTCGTGACACCACCTCTCTCATTTTATTCAAGGATATTTAATTGGATACGGAATTTTAAATGATAAATTAAATTTAAGTATTAGAAAATGAAATCATGCATCAAAACTCTAAATTTAACATTGTAGTTTGATAAATTTAAAAGTTTCAAAACAAGAATGAAATGGTGTTACTTGAAACATGTAAACTCTAACTAAGAGGGGAAAGAAGTATGCACAAATTTAAGATACAAACAAATTAATAAAGGCACAAGGATACATATATAATTGTGGGCTATGAAAAAAGTATTATATTAGAAGTTGTGGACATGAAATGTTAACTCATTAATGCATAGTGATGCCAAATTTTTGAAGAAGACTAGGCATATTACTGAGAATTGCTAAGGTGTTACTCATGTACTCCTTAGCATTCTGCACCCGCGCTTTTACTTCTCCAAGCAACGGTGATCCCATTTCATCTAATCCTTCGAGACACGTGTCCTGATCAGTCATCGCTGCACTTATCCATGTCTGCATATCCTTCACCTTTATCACCGTCAATGCACTCTCACCGGGACCCACATTCATCAACGCCGCCGACTCGTTGAGTTGACTCAGCGCGTCGTCGAACAAGCTGATACAGTCCTTCAACGCCGACACCGTTCCGGGATCGTTTAATTTGGAGATCAATGCCTTCGGTAAGGATGAAACGTTCGTTAATTCGCGAAAAGTTGCTTGTAGAGAGAGGTGTAGGTATTTTTCCGGGTCGGGTTTCGGGTCGGTGAGGTTTTTGATGGAAGATATGGAGTTAAAGCATGACTCGGGATGTTCAGTTACTGCACAGACGATTCTGAGTGAATCGGCTGATGTGGATGGTGATGGCCTGTGCTGTTGGTTGGATTTGGGCGGCGCGGGGG
>NW_025827027.1:0-1902 GCF_002878395.1 Capsicum annuum | reverse complement strand
TATGGCATTGTGTATTCGGGATTGCGCACATGCCATTGGCCAAGTCTAAGTAGCCAAAAGGTTTGTTTGCCCATAGTAAGCTAAAATGCGAGACTAAGGCTTTGGTTGTTGCCATAAGTTAGTAAATTTTTCATGGTGTAAATACAAAACAAACAACCACCCATCATCCAAAAAATTTTCAGGAAAAAAATCAAGGGTATGCACGTGAGCAACCTTGAAACAAAACTTTGTCTCTTTTTGTGACTCCAAAATTTTTGACTTGTAAATATTGATAGATACTCCATTTTTTTCTATAATATAAGGGTATATTGATCCTCCTTGGCGAGTCCACATGCCATATGCAGTGAGTTTATTTGTCTAAATCTTATGTATACTTGTGTTATCTAGAACTTGCCCCATTAGTCTTTCAAAGCTAATTTTTATTGTGTTTGGTTGAAAAATGACCTTAGTCCATATTTGTGACATCAAAAGCCCACTTTAGCCTAAAAATCCTATCATGCATAAATTTTATCCCTAGTCACCCATTTTGAGCCTTTGGACTTTTATTTTGCGAACACTTTACAAGTCGTCAGCCTTTAAGTTTTATCCAACTTTTGAACCTATCCTCCTTGAAATAAGAAATGCAACTTGTGGCTAAAAGCCTAAGTTTGGGGTGGTGAAGATTGAAGGAAGAAACTTTGGGTCATGTAATGTTAGTGAATGCCTATGTGATTAAGAATTGAACAAATAAATAAGAACAAAAAAAGACGCAACAAAGGAAAGAATTGCATGAAACTTGCAAGAAAAAAGAAATGAAAGAAAATGGGTGAAACAAGGAATAAATGTGGGCATAATTGTAAAAGAAAAGAAGTGGTCTATAGTGAAAGGTAGACTAATTAAGTGAGATGTAGATGTTCAAGGAGGGTATAAGATGCATTTGTTCCTAAATGATGTCCTACCCTAACCTGAACCTACGTTACAAGCTCAGAAATACCTTTGAGATCTCCTACCAACTACTATCATTATAGTTGTGATTGAAAAAAGTGGCAATCCTATGGTATGACACTTGTTAGAATAGAGAGTTCTTATGAGGGAGAGAGAGTTGCACTAAAAATTCCTTGTTGCATATTTTGTAGCTCGGTGTGTGAAATTTTCCTTCCTGTGAAGAGGCATATGAATAAGTTGATGTCGGTGATTTTTATATCTTTCGAGAAAAGAGGCAAAAATTAGTATTGTGTGGTTGAGGTCAAAAAGTGAATCACTTCTTGAGTAATTATTGTTGTTGAGTTATTTCTCTTTAAAGTCTTTGGCATTCTTATAAATTATTTTTTATATTGAGGGGTGAAGTGAGAATGGCTTGGCCCATGTGCGCAGAGCTATTTGTGGCAGTGACTAAGCTTAAGGTCAATGTGTTCAATGGGACATCAACTTTGGGCATAAATTTGTATTTTCTCATAGTAAGAGGTAATGTTGCTTTACATACAAAGCTTTAAGTTAGGGGTATTGATGAGTGGTGAATCTAACACTCAATTTTTCTCCACATTTGTGCACATTACCATGTTTTGAATGAATCAGTGAGACATAATTGTGATTATATGCACTAATATTCATATTTTTTTGTCACCAAGTACACAAGATGGAAAGATCTGGATTTGAGCTAAAAAGGGAACAAAGGGAGCAAAGAAGTGCAGTTGAAAACCTGGAGCAGAACTTGGCCTCAGTTACTGTGATCACATTCTGAGGACCGCGATCGCAGTTAGTCAAGATAGTAAAGATAACATGATTGCATAGCATTGTCCGTGATCGTGGTAGGTACGATTGTGGCAATGCTTGTGAGATCGTGACCTAGCGGAAAATGAGCCTAAGGGAAAAGATGTAAATGCACACATCTTTTCCAAAATTTTCCCTAGAAGAAGACTCAAA
>NW_025827026.1:142392-147032 GCF_002878395.1 Capsicum annuum | reverse complement strand
AGAACAATGATGAACAACAACAATGTTATAGTAAGAACACCACACGATTTACAATAACAAGAACACAAACTACACGATTACAACAAGGTACAAGATAGATAGATAGACAAATGGTGGTATAATCTTAAGAACCCAAGAACATGTGATACTCTTGGACCCTTAACACTATACACAACAAATACTTATCTCCTACGTTGACACAAAAGGGAGTTTACCTCCTCTAAACACCAACGTATCAAGCCAAAACGCAACACAAGTGGTTCCACACTTGGAAGCCCTAGTTACGGGTGGGATGTGGCTTTTCCAAGCCCTATTCTAAGGTTATACACTCTCAAGAGAGAGACTTAGGTGTTACAAGTATTTCATGTCTTATATCAATGAATAACCAAGTATCAAATGAACCCTAAAGAGACTACTTATAGTTATTACAAAATGAAGGCAAAATGACTACACTACCGTTAATAAAAGGGGCGGCCATGGAGTGCATTTTGGGCACAATGAAGTGACCAAATTGCCCTTAATGAAGATGACCCAAAAACCGTGATCCATTAAGTGTCCAAACCCAAGAGTCTTCAAGTCTTCAAGGCTCCAAGCGATCTTCCACACTTGGGTTTGTTTAATGGCATGCTCAAAACGATCCCTCCAAGTATGGTCTTGTGCCCTCCATGTGACCAAAGCTTGATTCTTCACGTAGTGACTTTGAATGATATCATCGAAAACTAATACGGCCATTTGACTTGTATAATCCATTTTCTCCATTTCTCCCAAATCCCTTTTGTAGCATAATGGCATCTAGGAAACTCCAATTCATATCTAGCTTGCACACTTGGTACACTTTGCTTTCTACTTGAATCCACCGCTTCATTCACCACAAAAAATGCATCCACAATCTATCTACCCTCCACAAAAGCATTCCGTGAAGTAGATATAGTCTCGTTTGGCACCTTCTTAAGTCTCATGGAAAGCACCTTAGAGATGATCTTATAGATGCTTCCCACTAGATTAATAGGCCTATGGTCTTTCATGCTTGAGGCTCCGTCCTGCTTAGGGATGATGACGATGAACGAAACATTCAAACTTTTTTCAAAATCACATCTTTCCTGAAACTCAACAATAGCATCCATCACCTTATTGTTGACCTTGCTCGAGCGATGCTGGAAAAAAGCCAAAGAGAAACCATCAAGCCTCAGAGCTTTATGACCTGCGCAACACTCTACTGCCTTTTTTGCTTCCTCCTCCTAAATTTCCCTTTCTAACCACGCACACTCCTCCCCACCAATGTGATTAAACTCTAAATCCACCAGTTTAGGCCCCCAAATCGCTTCCTCTTTAAACAACCGTTTGTAAAACTTTACAATTGCTCCCTCTGCATCTTCTTCCCTATATGCACCACCCTGTTTAATTCTATCGGCTCAATGAAGTTTCTTCTCCTATTAGCAATTGCTGCCCTATGAAAAATTTAGTATTTGAGTTCCCTTCCTCCAATCACAATGCCTTCGATTTTTGCTCCAACTAACTTCTTGAGCCAAAGCTAACTCAGCTAGTTCCTTTTTCAACCTCTCTTTCGTTTCCCTCTTCCTTTCCTCTAACTCACGCCCAGCTTTTACCTTCTCTATCTCTCTTAATTCATTTGTCATCTTCCTCATTTTCACTTCTACCCTCCCAAACACCTCTTTGTTCCACACCTTATGTCTTTTTTAAGCAATTTCAACTTCTTTGCTAGCCTATAACAAGGAATCCCCTCCACTGAGTAACTCCTCCAACGATCCGCCACTCTATCCGCAAAGTTCGACACGCTTAGTCACATTTTTTCAAATCTGAAAGGAGGTCTCATCCGTCTTCCACTGCTTCCATTTAACATGATAAGGTCAATGTTCAAAAAACAATCGCGGGAGAGAAAACTGGATCACATTGGTAGTCAATTCCTCCCAAGAAGTAGATACAAGAAATCTGTCTATTCATGATCTAGAAGAAGAATCCTATGCCCTGGACCATGTGAAAGAGGCACTTGATAAAGGCAAATCAATAAGAGAAAATTGTTAATGAATTTTGAGAAAGCTTCCATGGCCCTAGACACTACGCTACACCCAAACCGCTCCTCCGAATATATAATGGTATTGAAATCCCCCATAACACCCAAGGTATATCCCACCTCCCCATCCCAATTCGTAATTCTTCCCAAAATATCTCCTTAAACCCCTCCCCAACAAGTCATGGATTCCCCTGAAACCCTACTTTATACTATTACTAGTGTTTCTAAACCGCACCCCTTTGATAACCTCCATACTTATCAATTTCTTGTCATCCCAAAGAATGAGAATTCCTCCCACACTTTCCCGGGCTGGAATCTAATCATACTTCACCCACCTTCCTCCCCACACACCTCTAATAATGCTATCTGATAGGATTTCCATTTTTGTTTCTGTGCATATTACATCATCCCCTCATTCCCTAAAACCTACTTTGATGATGACCCTTTTATTTGGGTCATTCATCCCCTCACATTCTAGCTAATGATTTTACAATCCATCAACAACTCATTCCGTCCATCCCCACCAGCATCCCTCCTCACTTTATTTCTTCTACTATACACCATAATTTGTTGCTCCAGATTTTGTACCTCCACCATAGATTTCTTTTCCAGCAAGTCCTTAGTCACCAAGTCCTTAGTCACCAACTCTGCCTCCCCTGTAGCCTCTAGATCAATGTTATTCAAGAGCTCAATAACTTTCTCCTCTATTCCGGCAAAGGACACCCCCAAAAGTTTCCCAAAATTAAGAAACTTTTCTTCAGCCCATTTGGACATACAACTTTCCGCTTTTGTTCCTTCCAAAACAGTACCAAGTTCCCTAATAGAGTCATCACTTTTGTGGGAAACCCCATTTCAAGAGCCAACAAACACATCAACCCCATCTCCACCTACCCCCAAGCAACGAAAATCAATTTAGACCCCACTAGAAAGAATTTTGAAATTTTCGGGTTTCGAAGAATTAATCAGAAACTCCACAACAACACCATTGATGCCATTAATTACCTCTTTCTCCCCCCCTCTTCGAAACAACAGAAGAGCTGGGCTGAGATATCAAACCCGAACCACTAGTAGTAATTCCAGTCATTTATGGTGCTGGCGAGGTCGCCGGAACTGTCTTGGAAGGCTGCTGCACCCATATTCCTCCCTTAGTTGGACCTCTAAACTGATCTGACCCGTTAAAAATGGAATTTCGAGTTTGACGCACCCTAGATCCAATCAAAGAAAGGTCGCCAGAGTTAGAATTCCGGCAAAGAGCTGATGTTGAGGTGCTGGGCACAGAGTTCAGGTGAGTTTCTGCCTCCCCTTTCGAGCAAACTCTTTTGAGGGACTCACGACCCACCTTCGAAGCTTCCGGTGGTGTTCTCTTCAAATTCCGACCATTTTTCGGTGACAGAGGGTTTTTTTCCGTGCGTTTTTTGTTCACTGCATCTGTCCTGCCGATGAGGTTTGGTAGCCGGTGATCGGTTCCGGTTGTGTCTCCAAACATTTTCATTTAACCAGGGGTAAGAATGTCTTTTCTCCTTTACTCCTTCAGCCCTAAATTTGAAAGCCCTTGACTTTGACCTCCTAACAGTTGCAGACTTTAAACCCGTATTTTTCGGTAAGGAACTCCGGGAATCAACCTTTTCCTCCTAGAAGACCCTCACGTTTCCCTCCCACCCCTTCTCTCCTCCTTCATCCTCATTTTTTCTCTCCCTCAACCTCACCTTAGGTCTGAACTCTGGAAACATCCAGATTCAAAACTCCATCATCAACTACCGCTGAAATTGGAACTTTGCTGCCTTTCTTCACTAAAATCCTCACTCTTGTCAGATCATGCATGCTACAAACAACAACCATAAAGTCTCCACTTAGATCTCCCTTTCTTAAAGAGATCATAGCACCACACGTGTGCCGGTAACCCCACCAAGTTTATGATTGTAGAGTTACTGAATGATAATGGATTAACACACCCAACACCACCTTTCCAATATTCTAGTCTCACATAGTTCCCTCCTAGCCATCTCCTTCCTCCTAGAAGAATAAAGAAGCCAGCTTCTCATTCCCAAATGGAGAGAGGAATTGTGAGCCCCCCACCTTACAAATTTTCATGCCACCTTCTACACCCCGTGCCTCTATAGCCCAATTCCAACTGCCTCCGGAGAACCCAGCTATTTTGAGAATGAACCAACCAAACAAGATCTCAAAAAGACCTTTCTTCTTTGTGTATACTCATATGAAACAGAGAAACAAGATTCTTTGCCCGATTTCATCTTCTGACACCTTTTTGCACATTGCGAAGTTTCATATAGATTTTAGTTATATTGTTTGTTAGATTGTTGAAGGGGAGCCTTGAAGTAACTCGTAAAGTTGCTGCCTGTGATCAGGAGGTCACAAGTTCAAGCCTCGGAAACAACCTTTGGCAAAAATGCAAGGTAAGGATGTGTACAATACACCCTTGTGGTGGGGCCCTTCCCCGGACCTTGCGCATAGCAGGAGCTTTAGTGCACTGGGCTGTCCTTTATTTTTGTTTGTTAGATAGTTAAGGTATACAATATATTAAGTGTCCCACATAAGTAGGGATATGAACCTACCGTTAATGCTCTAGTGCTTTTAAAGCCCTCACAGG
>NW_025827026.1:126242-139392 GCF_002878395.1 Capsicum annuum | reverse complement strand
TTTTATCCACTTGTCTCCAAATCCCATTTGCTTTAGTATATCTAACAAATAGAACCACAAAGCTTTCTCCACATCTGGATTACACAAAATCCCAGGCCTTCATGTTTTCAATCTACCCTCAAGCATCTCATTTGCAATCAGTGAAGCATCAATGATCTGTCCTTTGTGAGAAAGACATTTTGTTCCTCTGACACCATATTCTCGACCACTGTTTGAACTTTTAAGCTTCTCAGCTAGACTTTGGCCAAAGTTTTTGTATACACTCCCTATGAGACTAATAGGCCTGAAGCTAAGTTGCGCGGACTCTTCACTTTTGATGCCGCACCCGTGTCGGATTCTTCAAAAATACACTACTTTTGGTGAATCCGACACGTACCCGCCGACATTTTTGAAGAGTCCGAGCAACATAGGCCTGAAGTCTTTGAGATGCAAGACTCCCTTCTTCTTTGGGATAAAGGGCTATCAAAGAAACATTGATCACCTGCCCTTGCTGGTGGAAATGGTTGACAGCTCCCCATAATGTCGTCCTTGCTGAATTCCCATGCAGTTTGGTGAAAAGTCGTTGTGTAACCATCATGCTCTGGACTCGCCTGGTGCACAAGAGTTGATGACTGATCTTACCTCTTGAAAATTCTCTCCACCTGGCTTTCCTCTGCTTGAGTAATGCTATTAAGATATTCAAAGCTAGCTTTAGGCGTCCACTGCCTATCCTCTGTATACAATACTTGAAAAGACGTTAGAATTTTTGCTTTGATTTATTCCCTATCTTCACTCATTTAATCACTAGCTTGTCAATGTTATTGATCCTCCTTTGAGAGTTGGCTACTCTCGGGATGAATTTGGTGTTTCTGTCCCCTTCTTTAAGCCACAAACACCTCGACTTTTGTTGCCAGGATACCTCTTCAATATTTTGCTATTGCTGTAATTTTGTGTTTTATTTGCAGTGATCTCTCCTTTCCCCACTGTGTATCAGCATGCTCTCAGTAGATTGCTCTAACATAACTAATTCCTCGCTTTCCTTTTGAGTTTCTAGTTTCTCAAACGTCTTTCTGTTCTTGCTAGTGGTATCTTTCTTCAAATTCCTTAGTTTCTACATTAAGACAAAGTCTGGACTGCCACCAATGTAATAGCTTAGCCACCAACCTTTGATCATTTTACGGAACCTTTGTTTTTAGCCACATGTTTTCAAACTTGAAGTCGGAGGGACTAGAGTCCCATTCACCACTTCCTGACACAAAGATCTATTGTTTGAAAGGGCTCTTGTTATGGCTAAATGATTTATTGATTTTAAATTATCATTCCACTCTGGGGAGATTGGGAAACTGTCTGTTTTAAAATCTTGTATATGATCGTCACCCCTAAATAGATGCGGATCCATGATATAGAGCTTCCGGGTGCCAAGCAGACATACCGATTAGTTCATTAGATCAGCCTTGGACTTCAGATCCGCGCAAAGTACCCATAAAGCATAAAATATTCAACGATATTACTAATACTATAGATATACGTCATTTATTTACAATTATCTTGGTCGAGTTTTTGTATTTTGAAATGGCCAATGATTGCATCATCACTTACATTTGTAAATACATCACAATTAACAAACTAAACAATCATCTAAATTTTTGTCAGCAATACTACTCCGCATTTCATGTTTTATCCATTTAATGGATAAAGTTGCTATGTCCACAGTTGCGGTTGCAACATGTAAATATTTCTTAATCAATTCAAAAAAAAAAAATTTAAAATAAAATATTTTCTATTTAATAGGAAAACAAATTTTATTGTTATCTAAATGAAAATTAATTAATAATGGTTTTTTTTTTGTTTCCCATCCGGTGTCCATAATGGAGTTACTATGATCTTGTATATATGACATATATTATCAGTTGAAAAGTACATGAAGTTATTCTAATTTAATTTATAAAATGAGATTAAGAAGAAAAAAACATAACTTCACACTTTTTTAAAATTAACAGGTTTTTAAAACAAGAGAAACAAGAAATTGGTTCTTTAAAAATGAATACTTTTATTAGGAAACCAATGTATTTAAAAAGAAAAGAAACATTAGGTTTATTAGAAAAAGAATATTTTTTGACCCAATTAAATGAGAATATAGACATTCTTAAGGTCAAGTTATTAGCAGTATGGCATTTTTGGTCTATACCAAACTATTAGTGGAGGACATTTTTTGTTTTATTTCGAATTGTTTAAGAATATATTTTGACACTTTCCATTAAACAAATAACTAATAAAAGTTTAAAAAATTTCAAAGATTTATTAAATTAAATTAGTCAACAATACCAAGTCGACTAGAGTCTAGAATAGAAAGAAAAAGAAAATAATCTCTAAAACATGGGAGAACCTGAATTTATTGTCCATTTGAAGCTGGAAGTTAAATTTTATTAAAAATGTTATAGCATGGAATAGAACCCGCATCTCCGGTCTGGTAGTTTCGGCCTTCGCCAGTGGCACCACAACACCTCTTGGTTGTCTGGGTGCCACTTCGTCTATTTATCTACATTTAATATATATACACCTATATATACATATGGTTTCTTCCAAAGCTTGCAGGTGCCGTGACACCCCCATGAACCTATGTAGATCCTCCCCTGCCGTTAAACCATGTGAAGTTAGCCCTTTGTAAGGGTAAATCAATGATACCTAAATCAGGAATGGATTTGCTGAAATTGTTCATTACTCTGGACCTTCTAGTATAGTTATATCTTTCACATTCATACCTACATACCTTTAATGACCCACTGATCATCCCACCGACCCCCTCACTGCTGCAAAGTCATGCCATAGTAACTCTCTTTTTGAATCGGATTGAGGCTGGTAAACACCTGTGAAGCACCATATGAGACCCTACTAGGTACTTCTCATCATGTAAGAAATGGTGTAAGAGCCCTTTCAAATATCCCCGACTGTCACTGCTTTTCATCTCTAGGAGTTAAAATGCTCCCACTTCTACCATTTGACTTAAGCCTGCCTATTCAACCCATCTTGTTCTATAATTGTCTGATCCAGCTTGGGTATCATTCCTCAACTTTGTTCCCTGGAAGCAAAATATATATATTGATACGAAACAACCACCAACACACGATAACATGATGGAAACTAAGCTATGGCAGCAACACTAAACCGAGAACACAAGAAACAAACACAACAAAAGCGATAAAGTAACATAGATAGTGAGATATGCACTATTACAAGATGTAGGAACTAAAGTGTGTATCAAGCACTAGAACCCCTAAGACTTACAATAGTAACACCACACTCTTACGTAGACACAAGAGGGACGTCAATCTCCGCAAGAACCAACGTTTCTAAGCCAAAATGCAACACAAGTGAATCCGTACTTGATATGCCCTAGTTACGGTTTCACTCTCTCTCTGGAGAGAAGACTTGTTCTTTCAATATTTCATATCAATAATCAACTAATGAAATAAACCCTAACATGTTCTACTTATAGTCTATTACAAATGAAGACAAAATGACCAAGATGCCCTTAATGAGTGGGGCGCCTATAGAGTGTAAAGGAGGGGTATAAAATGACCAAAACACCTTAAAAAAGGGGCGGCCATGGAGTGTTTTAAAACTCCTCTTTACACTTCTACATATACAATCTTTTGTGCCATTTTGGTCTTCACAATTATTCTTCAACACTCGGGTCTTTCGGGTGCCTCATCAAGACAAGCTCTCAAGCAACCTTCCACACGCGGCATTGCTCTATTGAGTGCCCAAAATGGTCTCTACATGCATGCTCTTGTGTTCTCGAGGTGACCAAAGCTTGAGTCTTTATGTGTTGGCCTCCAAGGACGTCATCTAAAGCTATGATGGCCGTTTGACTCGTATCATATAAGCCCTCGACTTGTTGATGAGTGATTCAATGGTGGTCCTTTTCCCTATCTCATAGAGACCCCTAACGTTCCAGAACATTGTAGTACCTGTTTCTACCCCCCATTTGTGTAACTCCCCGTGTCTGTACCCTGGACGCTACACGGTGCTCATAATCCCGAGGGACCACAAGCTAACCCATGACTGGTACCTGCTGCAATAACTGAATAATAATACTGTAAATATGCAGAAATTAGGCGGAAGCTAGCGATAAGGTTCAAAACTGAAATAAATACTGTATACTAAAATCTGAATACTGAAAACAATTGTCTGAAAATACTCCAATCTGGAAAGCCTCTACTGTCTAAATCATGGAGTTGATGGGACAAGTCCCCAACTAACTCCGACTACTGAAATAAATTGAAATACTGAAATAGTAATCAGATCCTCGAACTATAAGGACTCACCACTAACTCTGACTGCTGAGAATCCGAACTGCTAAGTATGATCAGGAGTCCGTGAGTCTGAACCTATGATATAAAACATCATAGCGCAAGAGAAAAGTATGTGTCAGTACTTTGAATATGCTGGTATGCTAAGTGAGGTAGACTGAGATGCATGGGTTCATATGCATGAACAATACTGACTGAATGACATGAGTATAACTGAATGAGAGTACATGCATGAATACGTAAACTGTAATTGAGATCGTGATAACACAGGATACTGAGTCTGAGTACTGATTAACTGATATTGAATTACTGATAGCTGCGTGACTGTATTTGACAGTCTTGATTCTGTGGAACTATGCTGAGTTCCGTATTGAATTGAGTGACTGTGTCTGACAGTCCTGATTTCTGTAGAACTAAACTGAGTTCTATACTGAGTCTGGAACTGAAACTGAGATTGTGGGAGGTAATTATCTAACCGACATGCCTCTTCTTTAAACTAATTCAGGGTCCAACCTGTAACTCCAGTTGGAAGGGTGTCAGTACCGTGCCATGGGTGAAGACAAGCTATGAGTTAACTACTCTCTTTGACAGGAAACTCTTTCGTCAACTCTCGCTGGTAGGAAAACTCGTACGAGATGTATCAACCCTAATCTGGCAGGAAGATATCTCAACCTACATAGTTCTGTGATGCAGAGATTTCTACTAAGGGTCAAACCCTCTGCTGGCAGGAATGCTCCCCATCCCTGGGTTCGCTCGGTGCTGAATCCTACTCCCAACTGAATAGACACTGAACTGATTTCCTAGTTCATATTAGGCTTGATTGAACTGTCACTGATTGTACTGTCTAACTGAACTGAACTGAGTTCACTGTATTCTATTAACTGATTGAGTTCACTGAGTTTTTGTTAACTGAATACTGAACTGGACTAGACTGATACTGAGTCTATTGAGTTTTCCTGAGTCTTGTAACTGACTGAGAGTATTACTGATCGTGACATGACTGAGATTATTGTGTAACTAACACTGGCTCTAGGTAAACAGCTAAATTGTCGGGCATTAAATATCCCAGGACTCGATAGCATGAAAAGTGAAGTATCACGTGACCTTGCTTAGCATAAAAAAATGCACACTTAGTTCATAATGCATCTATAGAGGCATTTTATCAAACACTTGAATGGCATGAACTAGTATACATGTTAACATGATATAATCTCACTATTACATTCAAATGAACAACTCATCAAACACTTGGAAAACATTGTATATGCACATGGTACTGATCAACACATGAGCATCACAATTTCAAGACTTCAACATGAGTTCACATGATACTGTATACATATTAATTGTTTTGTACATAAATCTTGCACTTAATCATGGATTTGAAACCCAATCAACATTATAATCATGAATACACTTGAATCCAATCATGGAAATCATGAAATCCATTCACTAAGTTTTAAAAGAGTTTCTAGGACTCCAAGGGTGAAAAGAACCCTTGGATGAACACTTGACATACCTTGGTTGTTAAATTCTTGAAGAATGATGGTGAAATCTTGAGCCTTGAATTTGAAATTATATCACCTAGGGTTTTTGTTCTTGAGCAATTGAGAAAGAATGGGTGTATTATGCTAGTTGAGGGCTAAATTTCGTGTTTTTGGGGGCTGAAGGACGTGGGAAAAGACCTAAATACCCCTAAGGAAGAGGCTTTTTAATGATTGAAAACCGAACTATCGACGCGCAGACCGACGTGCCGCATCGATGGGACTGACGCGATGACCGGTGCGTCGAGTCCGGGTTGATTCACTAGAATTTGCCGCTGGGAGCTAACCAAAATGTTAATCGATGTGATGAACGGCGCGGCGCGTCGAGATCGCGTCGATACACTGTTTTGGGTTCCCAAACGTGGTTCAAACGAGGTTCGAAAAATCCGAAACTCGTCCGGGAACACCTACTGACAGATGGATAAGAGGGTTTGACATCACAAATAATTCTGCTCACAATTTTGAATACACGCCTATGCTATGTGCAGATGACTCTTGGTTTTATGTGATGCTGAGGTTAGTCAAATCAGAGCAATCCTTACTATCTTTGAATCCCTCTGAGTCCTTCATGTCAATTGAAATGAGAGCTTCATATACTATGTCAATCATGTAGCTGATCTCTACATTCTGAATGGGAACTTGGGCTGTCAGCAGGGGATTTTACTCACAAAATATCTAGGAATGCCATATGGGGCCAGTAGCAAGAAAATGAAAATCTAGAATGATGAGAGAAAAAGCTTGCCAGATGGAAGACCCAATATCTGTACCATGGAGGTAGATTACTTTGATTAATCTATTATGGATGCACTCCCTACCTGATTGCCCGATTTTCAATTCCTGGGAGTGCGGAGGACAGAATCGACAAGTAAAGGAGTGACTTCCTTGGCAAGGAAACAAAGAAAAGGAAATTTATAACTAGGTTAATTGGGACACCATGATTCTCAGCAAAAAGCAGGGCGATCTAGGTAGTAAAATCCTAAGCTTCAGAATCAAGGCCTGCTTCAGAAATGACTTTGAAGGTTTAATACTGTGGACTCAACTTACTGGAGAAGATACATTTCCCAAACATATGGTATGCTTAATCAATGGATTACCAAGAAGATAAATATTGCTTGTGGAAGTTGTGTTTGGATAACACTCATGAATTTATGGCCAAGCTTCCAGAACCATATCAGCATTTGGGAAATGGAGAATAGACTTCTCTGTTGGAAGACCTCTAGATTGGCAATGTTACATGAAAAAACTTGTACCCTGACCTCTATTCGATCAATTCCCTAAAGGAGCTACTGTCTATCAAGTTTGGACCCAAGAAGGCTGGAACTTAATTTTAAGAAAGCTTTCAATGATGGGAGATTGAAAGAGACACACTTTTCTACCGACTCTTAACACTTTTTCTGGCACCTCACATTTATCAGACAAGCTTAAGTGGACACATAGCAGCAATGGCACACTCAAAAGCACCTACTGGAATCTCAACCACAGAACCTCTTTAACTATAATCTTGCCCTGGAAACTCAATTGGAAAACTAAAATCCCCCTCCCCCAAAGGTGTCTCCTGTTTTGTCTAGCTGGTAGCTAAGAAAGCATGCCTAACACAAGATAATCTACAAAAAAGGGGTCTCCAGATTTGCTCAAGATGTCTTCTCTGTGGTACACCTTTCAAGGTGTCTTGGTTCATATGGTTTATTTTTTTTGATAACAGTGATGTCCAGGCCAGCTTGCGCGTACTTCGATTAATTCCACGGGATACCTGCCACCTCCCACCAACAACAGGTAACTCTGACCACCAAGGCTAGAATAGATGGGAAGAAATCACCTAGTGTTTGTCTCTGTTGGGAATTGAACCTGAGATCTCATGGTACTCAACTCCACTTCATTGAACCACTAGGCCACACCCGTGGGTGCTGGTTCACATGGTTATTAGCACATAAAGGTGTTTTGACCCAAGGTAATCCTAGCTTGATACAATTAAAACTTCGAAACACAAGAAAAGCACAAAACAGTCCACAAAATGGTCCAAACCCGAGAACCCTTTTGGAGATCTAGTTTCGGCTTCAACAACAAACAACAAGAACAATAGTATGACAAGAATAACAAGGTGTTTAAACACTAGAATCAACCACCCAAACTAGATAACAACAATATGATGACAGAACAAGAACAATATTTTAACAACAAGAGGCACGACTTGAATAACAAGAACACAAATTATAAGATTACAATGAAAACAAAGGATAGATAGATAGACTACACAAAGGTGTAATCTTAAGAACCCAAGAGCTTATTCCACTCTTGGACCCTTAACACCACACAATGATTCACCTATCTCTTACGTGACACAAGATCGGATTCCACCTCTCAAACGTCGACGTTTCTAAGAAAATACAATCACTAGTGAATCCACACTAGTTTCTTGTCTTAGTTTCGGGTTTGCCTCCTAGAGAGAGAGGACTTGTGTTTCTTTTGTATCTTATGACTTACAACATCATCAATAATCTAACTGTAAAAACCCTACAATCTTCCTTATATAGCTATTACAAAACATAAGTTAAAAATGACCAAAAGGCCCTTCAAAGAGTCGCGTCCATCAAGTGTAAGTTATGGACTGATTTTTGGTGCATTTTGGGCCTCTTTTACACTTCAATTGCACACGCGAAGGCTCGGGTCCAACACACACTCTCATAAGTGCACATCCGTGATTATTCTCGTATCATTCCAATCACCCAAACCCGAATACCCTTCCAAAGAAGAAACATCTTGTTTATCCTCATAAGTGTGACAAGAAACAAGAGACTAGTGTTCTTTATCAAGTTGAGTCCATAGACTCTTCTTGGAACAACAAATAAGCTTGCAAACCGAAATAGGAAGGCCATGCATTCCATGCACATTCAAGCCATTCCAAATGACATCAATACCATCTAAGTAGAACTTTAAATCAAATATCTTCATAGCATTGTCTACTCTAGGGTAAATGTCATCATGATTCCAAGGAAAGCTAGAAATAAGAGGGAATAGGTACATAACTTTGGAGCAAAGACTTGAGCTTGCTCTCTTGGCTTCTAAACTTGCTCCATGGGAATTCATCTCCTTAGGCCTCAACTTAGAAGTTGTCTCAATGCAAGTGCCGAATATGGTGGATAACAAGTGCTTGGTTTTGACACCAAGTTCTTTTTGAACCCGAAACGTCTCACCTTCACCATTCGGGTCCTTCCTCATCATGAGGTTAAAGTTTAAGACTTCTCCTTCTTCGGGCCAAATATCTTCATTAGGAGCTTTCATCATCAACCCACAAGGTACAAAGACATTTCCTTCTTCCTCCACCAATTCGGTGAAGGCTTCACCAGCATTGTCATTATCCTCTTGAGGGATTTCCTCACTACCATCATTTAGGGTCACTTTATCCCCAACAAAGTAAGGATCACCCTCCATCAACACAATGTTCCTTCGGTTGGGGCATTCACTAGCCTTACGACCCCAACCTTGATATTTAAAGCAAACAATACCTTTAGGGTTAGGAGTGGAAGATGGATTACCTTTAAGCCGTGGTGGATACCTTTGGATTGCCCTATCAACGGGTTTCTTCTCTAAGGACTTGTAGGAGTCCTTGTTCTTGTTTTCCATTTGAAGGTCTTCTTGGCAATATTGCTTCTTTTAACCTCAATGGCCGCTTCAACAAGGTCCTCCATTCGGTTAAACTTATGGACAATTAGTTGAGAAACAACTTCATAATCTAAACCACCTTTGAACCGAGCTATGCAATGACTTAGAGGTTCAACAATATCAAGACGAAGGATCAAGTTTTGAAACTCCTCATAATATTCCTCCTCACTTCTATCCCCTTGCTTCAAATTGTAGAGCCTTGTTAGTTGCTCTTGCTTGAACATTTCCGTGACATATCTCTCTCTCATTAGTGCTTTCTATTCATCCCAATACGGAAGGTCGAGGTTGCCATTTCTTGCCCTTTGTAATCTTTTTGTCTCCCACCAAGTGGACGCATATCATTCAAGTTGAGCAATGGCATGTGCGGCTTTCTTGTGTGGAGTCAACTCAGTGAGTTGGAAAATCCGATTGCATTGTAGTTTCCAATCAAAGTAGATAGGTGGATCACTAGTTCCCTTGAAGGAAGGAAGAGTGATCTTGATTGAGTTGAGACCTCTGTCTTTACCCATATTTTCCCTTGATCCACTTGAAGTCCTTCTTGAACTTGAGGATGGTGTCCCAAGTTGCCTCTACCATGAGGAATCGGACCAAACAAGAAATGCTAAACAAAACACAAACAACAAGTCGAGGTTTGTAAAAATCAGCCTCACAAACTCTCAAGCTCACACTTTTGAAATGTCACTCAATTGGAGTTGTAAGTATTGGTATCGCGTTTATACTCCAATGAGGTTACTTGGTTCCAATTGCGGTTTAAGGTCGGAATAGATTCTTGTTTGAAACGACTCAGAGAAAATATGTACGGACTTGAATCAAGAAACTATGACGAATTACAAAAAGATAAAAGCACACAAAGAACGGTAACACGAAAGAAATGGACTCAAACAACTAATTCACACCCTAGTAGATGATTACTAGTTTCTAAATAGTATTAGAATCAAACAATGCAACCAAAGAAACAAAACTAAGAATCCAAAATTTTGAGCTTAAGACGTGAGTTGTATGGATTTAGTGTCGTGGCAGCCTTTGGTTGGTTGAAAATTTTTGAATTTTTTTTCTTGTTTTCAATGTAGACTTGGTCAATCTTCAAGTTGGAAGAGTGAAATCGGTTTTGGAGGGAACAATAACAAGCTTTGGAGCCTTTTTTTATATTAAAAAAGGATTGACTTGTCTTAGCACCTTTTTGGTAAGACACCTTTTTGAAGGGTTGTTGGCTCTTTCCTCTTTTGTTAGTCTTGGAAAGTCCCCTTTCTCCCTTTTGGCAGCAAGTCTTTTTGAAAGTCTTTTGTCCCCTTACTTCTTTGGTATATTTTTGGGGAATGTTTTTCAAGACAAACACAAGACTACCCTTTTTTCCACCTTGTTTTAAGATCAAACCACCATTTTTTCTTCAACAAGTTATGAAGATGGTGAAGAACACCACGAACACAACTTTTGAACTTGAAGTTCTAAGGTTCACGTTAGGCCCTCCAACATCAACAATACATGTTCAACCTCAAATCTTCAACAACAAACATCAACTACACCTCTTCAAGCCACCAATCTTCAACAACAACATCAACAAAACACGTTTTTCAAGCTCAAGAACATAGATCTAGACTCAAATAGTGTTAGTGAAGAAGAATCTAACGCTAGAAACAATCAAAACACACAAAAGACCCCTAGATCTAAGTTCAAACTTTCGGCCAAGACATGAGACATGACAACTATAGTTTCGGCCAAGACACAACACAAGAACAACTATTTTTGTGAGATTTTCGGATTTTCTAGGCAACAATCCCAAGAGTGATTTTGTTGGAACAAAATGAAGCCTTGCTTTGAGACCAAATGATACAAATCAGTCAACAAAACACAAAAACGAGATGAAAACAACAACACTAAACTGAGAACACAAGATAACAACAACAATAATATAAAGATGGATAATGAGACATACAATATTACAAGCTTTAGGAACTAAAGTGTGTATCAAACACTAGAATTCCTAAAACCCACAATATCAACACCATACTCTTACGAAGACCTCAAGGGAACCGGAATCCCCAAGTGATACAAGCATGAAGAGCACAAAAGAATACAAGGCATGGTCAAAGGCTCAAGCTTCGGAATTGGCAAGTGTTTGGAGCCTTTTAAAGTCTTGTCAAGTTGAAGGATGAGAAGGGAACCAATACACTCAAGAGGCGCCTCACTTGAAGGGCAAGAAGGGCTTTTCACCTTATATTTCAACACCCAAGAGGCGCCCTAAGTTAGGGCTATTATGGTCCTTTAAGACTTTCTTAATGATATAAGAATCAACTACTAAAACCGAAATTGGTCTCACAAGAACAAAAATCAGCAACCACAAATAAAGGAAAACAATACATAGAAGGGAGATGAAGGAGAAGATTACATAAAATGTAAAGGATTGTAATGAGACCCTTACTACTACTAAAGATTAGCAAAAGAAAGTGTGTCAAACCTTCAATCACACCTCCCCAATATTAGATTGAACCTCACTCTTAGGTGGACCAAGGGAATTCACACTCCTCAAAACCCACCTTTCTTTGCCAAATGTTCAACACAAATGAATTCCATCAATTGTGTTAAACTCTCAAATTTCAGTTTCTCTCTCTTAAGTAGTAGGAGAAGACTACAAGCTAAGACTACAATTACAATCTAAAAAGTCACTCAATTCATTCTGTCAAAAACTAATGAAAATAGAAGGCTACTTGTCTATTTATACTATTACTTGCCAATTGACTAAAATACCCTTAATAAAGGGTGATCCTTTGGAGTGTAAAAAAAATGTCTTAAAGGACCATAATAGCCCTAACTTAGGGCGCCTCTTGGGTGTTGAAATATAAGGTGAAAAGTCCTTCTTGCCCTTCAAGTGAGGCGCCTCTTTGAGTGTATTGATTCCCTTCTCCTCTTTCAACTTGACAAGACTTTAAAAGGCTCCAAACACTTGCCAATTCCGAAACTTGAGCCTTTGACCATGCCTTGTATTCTTTTGTGCTCTTCATGCTTGTATCATCAAGCAATCTCCGTTTATAAACGAGTAACTAACACCAAACGATTCCACATTCGGCCAAAAGTGAATCCACACTTGCAATTACACTCTTAAGAGTATTCTCAAAATATAATATCAAGGTTAAAGACAACCACCTTAAAATGAAGCTACTTATAGTCTTGGCTAAACTTATTACATAAAATGACCAAAAGACTCTTAATGAGAGCAACAAAAGGGGCAGCCTTGGAGTGTAAACTTGGGGTGGCTTTGGAGTATTTGAAGGCCTCCTTCACGCTTCAATGCTTTCTCTCGGGTTAGGCATCCCAAGCTTGAGTCTTTACGTATGGTGCCCCCTTGACTCGTATCACCTCCCTAGCTATGCTTAATTTGTGATTACTCTTTACCAAACATATGCAACTCCAATAACTATTTTATATAAGAAAAAAATTGATATTTCACAATCAAATATTTTTCTCATTTACAACATTCTTAAGGTCAAACCTGAAAAGTCTTGAGGAAAGCACCACATAGTAAACACTTAAGGCTAGGATGTGTATTATTTTTCCTTTGCCCCGATTATGTTTTAATGAAGGCAATAATTTTATTAAATGATAGGGAGAATAATGCAAACAAAATGTATACTGCGTAGAGAATCTTACAAAATGACA